>NW_022145615.1:8867390-8989890 GCF_000002235.5 Strongylocentrotus purpuratus
GCCAAGTTTCTTCCTCTCTATCCAGTTTCACAAACATTAAATGAGAGGAAATTTCATTTGTCCATCTTTTGAGTAATCGATACCATATTCATGTGCATCACAATGTTTCTTGTTGAAGGTTTAATATCGTTTAAAGCCGAGACGATCAGTTCTACCTACTCTTTTATTCCAAATAGCTTTTTTCTGTTTTTTCTTGGTGAATCTTATTTATTTTATAGTTTATAATTGATTTATTAAAATGAATTCGTTCTTGGTTAAGTGCCTTATCAATACATCAATAACGAAAACTTCTCAAGATTAACGCTTGCTAACTTTAGCGATTGAACAACGATGATGTGAGACCTCAAAATACATGTAAGCTCTGACGGTCCTTAAAAATGGACGCACAAATCGAATTAATTATTGAGTATGATCTAATTACAACACGACGTCAAATCTACCTCTGAGAAAGTGTTAAGAAAAACAAAATTGAGCGTGTTCAGGTTAGCCAGACCTTTTTCGAGTGTTTTTCTTTCTATTCCGGTTTCGATGGTCTTCACGCTTCACGTGCAGGGAATGGCATTCCCCATCGGAGACTTGAAATGTTTTCTTATCATTTGGCCATCACGGGGACATGTCAAGTTAGCTGCCGCGTGCATTATGATAATTTCCCTCCCCTTTCAAGCCTGTTCTAACTCTGTACTATTATTGGCGATTTATGGGGCTGCACTTGCAAAAAGGGAGTTGATTTTGTGTTTTAGGAAACGGTAGGCTATATCGAATCGGGATTTTTTTTTGGTTTAAATATTCATGTTGAAGCCACAGTCTGCTATGGAAGGGAGTGTAATGAATTTTTAAAACGTTTCAGTCGCTTCAGAATATTTCTTTTTTTAAACGTACACAAAATAAATCATCTATATACATATCATGTAGCCCTCTCATGTAACTATTTCATTCACGTAAAATGAAAAAATATATATAAAAGTGCCGATCATATTGATTTTTCGGATGATTAATCAAACAGTTCATTTTGTAAAGTAATAAAGAGAGATTTACGTTTGTGATTTGTGATCTTTGCTTGTTTTATTGTTTTAGATGTTTCAGTTGTAGAATATCAGTTATAACCATTCACTCAAGAGAGATTATTCTATTGATGTTCACTAAAGTAAACAGAAAGAAGGTGCCTCATATATTCAGTTCGGTACATTACTTCGACCCCTTGAGACCTCGCGCTAGCACGTTTAAACTTTTCGCTGGGCTTCAAATGCCATTTGTTTTGCCACACTTCAACACAGTGATTTTTCAAGGCAGCTGCATTTTTGGAAAGAAATCCATACAAAGCCAGCGAAAACAGTACAGCATTGCGGTGGTCCGCCCTTCCAAAAATACAATCGATGACGTATATCCGAGTCCCCAGTCCCCTAGATAAAAACTTCAAATCGAATTATAATGGTAATAGGATGAATATAGTATATATTGTTGTTATTTCAATCGAAATAACAGGCTCAAAATAGATACATTGTTTTGTGTTCTTTTGAAAGAAAGTACGTTAACATCGATTTTGTTTCTTCAAAATTCAGGTTTATATTAAAGAAAAAAAAGTAACAACTGTGATTAATGTTATACCTATGCCTTACGCCTTGATGAGTATCTTCATATTTCATTTCCATTTTCATTATTACAAGTGGTTGTCATGGTTACATAGAGTTGTGGTTTATGCCATATTTATCACACCTTATGAGGGAGACGTCATTGTTTTGAAAACCTGACAATTACGAATGAATTGATCATATTTTCTAGTGTAGACGAATTTATTCATGTTTACTCTGCTAGCATTTGATAAATATTAAAACTGACTGCTTTTAAGTTTGACTACTAATGATAGTCTTAAGTGTTCCTGGAATATTGCCATGGAGATGGAAAGTAGCCAAAGATAACGTCATGGGAATGATTGTAGATTCTATTACACGAAATAGTGTAAAGAAGTCCGCATCAACCAACTTCTAAACAACTTTTTATCGGATAGAATACACTGCCTAAATCACAAATAAAAAGGGTGAAGAAAATTTATTATACAAGAGTTGTGAGATTTTCCCACTTTTTTGTTTATTTGATTTGGGGTGTAATTGAGTTTGATCATTATGTAAGATAACTTTCTTTGTGGCAGAATCAAAAAGCTACAAGATTGTGCTCGGTGGAAAAACTAGAAAAATTGCTAGCCAAACCTCAAGTGAAAAAAAGGTGAATCGCGTTGGAAAGACTTCGTGTTTAGACAGTAAAGTCAGGTTTTCCTCTAAATCCCTAAGATTGATCATCTATGCACTCTGTGTCCATTTTACTCTGAATCAGTCATTCTCCCTGGACGTGACGTGTGTCCCACAGTCACTTCCTCACTGCCCCCACGGACCGAGTATTACCGTGCATTCACCTGAATCCGTCTGAATCGCTTGGAGATTCTAAACATACATCATTCTTACCAAGATGTACAGAAAATGTGTGTAGCTTTAAGGAGGTTTTAATAATAATACTGGGTGAATGTTCCCCGGCAAATATCAGCGCTGTGGAAACACGCTTTCTAGGTCGACCCTCTTCCATTTTCGTCTTTTATTGAGGGCGTAGACGTGCAAAGCCGTACGGATCAAACCTAGATATCTCTCCTCCATTACCGCATATTTGGCTAACTACTAATACCGGACGCAGACACACGACTCGATTGCGATGTCGGAGGTTGTAGACGTCTTTGGGGGACTTTAGGGGCTTGCATACCGTCCTCCCTCCCTTCCCGGACACATTGGAGGGTGAAGATGAAGGCGTGATTACCCCGCCCCTCTGGAAAGATTTTGCCCGATGACACCCTGTCGCATGCATAGATATCCTTTTCCTATAAATTGTCACGTCACATTGACTTCAATGTTAGCGTGACCTTTCTAGAAGTGAACCAAATGAACCAATGCTTCTGTGTAGAAGCACTTCTTGTTTGATCCAGTTCAGTGTACCTTGGCATAAAGAAATGGTCACTTGACACGGCATTGATTTGTAAACCAGTTGCAAAGGGGTTATGGGTCATGTTGCATAAAAATTATCATTGATGGTAACTACCATGGTAACATTGCTGAACAGCCAATCAAAATCAGGTATTCCATGGAAGTTACCATTGATGGCAAAGCTACCATCGATGATAAGTTTTGTGCAAGAGGACCCTGGTGGGAGTATACGTTGGTTCCTCCTTGCGTTTCATAAAGCAACTCGAAGAGTTCTTCACTAGCATGATGCATTATGTGTATCATGTCTTGGTACATGGGTGGACCATGCTGTCGGTACACCTCCTGGCTCCACATTAGGCGGAATTAGGTAACGTCCATGCTGATATAAAAGCATTATCAACTTTGTTCGAAGATACAACATATTAGTGTTATTCCCCCACCATCTATATATATATATATATATATATATATCTCTCTCTGTATGTATATATCTCCCTCTCTCTCTTTTTTGTCTTTCTCTTTTTTTCTGTCTCTCCCCGATTCTCCGTCTCTCATGGAAAGTGGGCCGGGTTAAAGGTAAAGACCAGTATTGGCAACGCCCCAATTTCAAAAAATGAAATGGAAGCTCTCATTACCAATCATGTGAAAGAATATGTTTTGACTAATACATGATGATAAAAAATTTGCCGGGAAACCGCCTACTAATTCATATATTTGGTAAATTTATTTCTCTCATGGTCTGGTGAGAGAGATAGGGTAGTCCCATATACATCTTTCTGTGTATAGTGCTTGTAACTTTACGAAGAATGAGCCAAATTTCTTATCATTTTGATGATTCCAGAACCTTGCAGATGCTAGATGCTAGATGATCGACCTTTTCTGATCGATTCCACAACGTTTCTTTCACAATGCAATCGCATGACCATTACTGGTCTTTACCTTTAAGGATATATATTGACACTTGAATCACGCTCACGTAATTAAAGTGGTAATTGAAAATATTCCTTTATTGTGAAATAATAATCGATGACAGACACTAGAATATTAGCCTTCAATTAAATTTGTTGTGATGTTCAAGTTTGCCATTCATTTTCTAAAACTAATTTAGATTCTTTTACTGACTTAACGCCGCGTTGTGTAGACTTGAGTTAAAAAAGAAGAAAAAAGTTTAGACTTTTAAAAGAAAGTAGCTGGCAGTACCTGTTTTTATTAAGCTACAATATTGTAATATGACTTGAATATTCACTTATATACATGTATTCTATAATTTGTTTTCGTGCCACTCCTTCGCACTTTACTTGAGCGCACTCTGGCTACCCATTACACACACCCCAGTGACCAACCCCTGGCGAACCACCGCATCCACCCAGGATGACGTAATTGCACCACCCACTACCGAACCATCGCACAAACCCCACACACCGTTTGCAAACTAGCCCACATACCCTTTGGCGAATCGTCGCACCCGCCCCTTTCAGCCAGCCAAACGCGCACACCCCTGATAACCCAGCGAGCCTACCCCTGGCGATCCATGGCACCCACCTGGGCAGGAGACATAGCACGCTATCTACTGAGAGAAATCACATCGACTCCGAGTTGATGATGTCACAGGGCCCCCTGATGACGTCAATCCATTGGCGGGAAGAAGCGATGAATGAATTAAAGAGATTTTACTTATTTACAGCCGAGTTTCATCACGGCATGGTGCAAAAACAAACTTAACGCAATGTTCATTTCGTAATGATACCCATGGTAGGCTGTGGGGGATGCGTAATGATTTTTCCAATTAGGCGCACCCTATGCGTTATCATTATCACCTTCCTAAAATTTGATTTTAATATGAGTATGACATACGATGAGCCTTAATATTTCTAGAAGGATATACCAAAGCCATGTTATTTTGCCCTGTATCTAGACGACCCCTTAAGATGAACTTGGCAGCGAAATAGAGGAAATTGGTCTAGGGAGGAGATGACGAGAAGATTCAGATGGTCTTGAGAGGGCCTTTAATGTCACATTAGCAAACTTTGGCATATCCGTAAGGGATGCTCATATTATTACAGACACCACACTGGGTCCCCAGACGAGGGAAATAAAGGATGGGACAGTAGAGCGTGAGGCCTTGGCGATGCACAGATTTGCGACGAACTTAGCCCCCGCCAAATTATGTTTGCTTTCGCTCGAATTCGAGGCGGATTTTTTCCCCGTCCGCTATGATGAATACTTTCATTGAATATTTTTGCATCCGGCCAGAGTTTTAGATATAGCGCAGTACCCAACAAGTCAATGGCTGATGCGTGCTGGAAAATGCTGAACCTTCTTTTTTCTTCTTTTTTCCATTTGCCCTCCATCTCTTTCTCCCTCATGTCGATGGCTTGTTTGTGTATAGTGACATTTTGGGTGGTGACAGCCAAAGAGATGCTTTTACTGTCATCGGCTCGAATCCAAATGTCACGAATGTCATCATGATAAAAATGAATACACTAGTGTACATAAACACTACATTATGTGGGTTGGTGCACACCCACGTGCGCTGTATGTTGCGCTTTTTAAGTGTGGGATACCACGTGCCATCCCTTCAATTGTTGTAATAAACATTCATTAAAGAAAGGCTTCATAAAGCCAATTAAGTGCCATTTTTGTCTTTATTAAGATACTGTCATTGACAATTTATAGCTCTCTAATAGCCTTCTTCCGGGCAGCGGAGGATACATAAGAAGCCATACAATCAACAAGATATGACTCAAGTCTGTGCAGGTTTAATATCTAACTTAGATCTTTAACACCCCCTTAAATGTTAACCTTTAAATAAGCATCTCTAGATCTTGGTATGGGGGTATAACGGCCTAAATTGGATGAAGTATATGAATGAGATCCATACCTTCTTCTCTGTCGTGTTTCAGAGATAATTTTTCATTTTCAACTGAGGAAGTTATCGAACAAACTCCATATACACGCAAACTCTCAAACGATTATTATGATTGTTAAACACTAAATTTGGAAGAGTGAAAATGAATGCAATAACTATACATCTTCGAACAAACTCTTAATGTACACGTTTCTTACACACAATTATTTCCTCATTACTTTGAGGAGATAGAATGATTAATTACTCGCTGCCATATGGTATTTTGTGTAGCAATATCTGTTATCCCATTAGTGATTTTGCATTACATATTTCCATCTGTCACAAGTTATTAAATGTAATACCTTATGAGAGATTAGGGGAGAGAGAGAGAGACCGACAGTGTTGATAGCATTGGTCATGGGTGCTGTGACGACACTGGCTTCCATTAATACGCGTCAGTGGAATTTTTTTATCACATCACACAAGTTTGATCTTTAAATAATTTTAAACTTGAAACTTGATATGTTGATTCAATGTTAAAAGTCCAAAAATATATATCACATACCATTGTACGTGTATTGAAATACCCCAATTTTTGTTTACACTGGTACTCAAAACGCGGATGAAAAAATAGGTCACTGTACAGCCCTACTCCGGATGAAACTTCCCAAATGCTTTCCATTGCAAGATATGCAATAGTTAGTTACAGGAAATACCAAGTAGGGCATTTACAAGCTTTCTTTTTATCCACCCGGAATTGAATTTACTATCTGTCAACCATGCCATATATTATGTTAACTCTGAAGATCACAGGGCGTTGAGTTCTCAAACAATCGAATATATCTAATAGCAAAGAAATTAGATCTATTCGATCGTTTCTTTAATTTAGGGTAACATGTTATGCAGCATAAAAACATAAGTAAACTAAAATGTATCATTCCATTTTGCTTTTTAGCCGGTTTTTGTATAGGTGCGGCCAATTTCCCTTGGCGCTTATAAGGAAAAACTTACAAAGGCAGAGTGTGTGTGCAATTTGCTTTGAGAGCTTCTTTTTAAAACACAACACCAACTCCACTCTTCTAACTATTGAAACTCAATAAAAGTGTATTTTGTTCTGCATGCTAATTGTGATATGGAATTAATTTAGATATTGAATAGAGTTCTCTCTCCTCGTGTTATGATGCGTAACCTATCTTTCAAAAAGCATCGAAAAATCGGCAACGCTTGGGCTAGCACCGGTGAGTTAGCTTGATTAATTTCATTTATTATGCATTAGCTCGCCATTGTGCATATCATTAGCACCATGATGAATTGCCAATTTGATCAATCAATTGGTAATGCATGTCTCAGGCCGCAATGAGGTGTACACGAGGGCGATTGTTTTGGTGTAGATTACGAGGCTGCTGAGGTGATTGTCACGGACAATCTTTGCCTGCTTTCAAATCATGATTAAGCACTGAAGCAGGTTGATGAATATCGTGTTGACTAATTATGACACCATGCAGAACAATGCAGGATTGGAATGGAAAGAGAGAGAGAGAGAGAGAGAGAGAGAGAGATACAGATCGATAGAGAGGGAAAGAGAGGTGATCGACATTATGAAGGAGAAAAGGAAGATAAAGAAAGCATATGTATTTTGTGTTCTGTATACAGGGTACTCTCTACAGTGCATACAAACTGCCTTGCAAGAGAGCCCTGTAAAAATGCATATAAGCATAAGCAGATACGACGAACTATATGTAACAGATACCATGAAATCTGAAAGCAGTAAGAATATAAAGATGACATTTTGTTTAATAATTTTCAGATGAGGTCGACTAATAATCATGCGACGCTTGACCCTGTAGATGGCGAAAACAATATGTACGGAAGATATTAGTAATGGCTGTTTATTTTTAAAGTAAATTATATTAATTGCATATTTTGAGGAAAAATGAAACTACAAAAAACATTTTGTTACGATATACGGCATGTATCAAAAGGAGTATATTCGACCATTTTTTTCCAGTGTGACATTGATATATTTTTTTCCACGTTGGAATTAAAGTTCAATATGAGAAATGACGCTTCTCACAATACGTCGTATTGTAACCAAGTAAGAAACTGCTTTTGATGACTATCCTTTTATAGAGATTGAGTTCTGCTCCGTTAATTTTTGTTTAAATGTTTACCCTATTATCCTTATTATCGCCTCCCTTCTAATAATATTCAGTGACCTATGTAGCGCACAGTCGCACACACATATCTGTCTCTTTAAGCTGTGCTCTATAAAGCACCGAAACAGTTGAGAGTTATTTCTATACGAGGCGAGAAAACCACTTTTATATCCTGTTTTTCTTCACGCCCTGATGCCACGCAGGGCCGATTCCAAATGTCACGATATTTGTTGTCGTTATTTTGTTTGGTATTTTTGCCGCAAAGCCGATGCGAATACAAAAAGAGAAATAAATATAGCTTCTTGACAGTAAATCCCAAACGCATATTAATCATACATGGTTGGACGAATGTCTACAAAGTATGCAATTCTTTAGAGGACCAGAATGAATTGTAAGGAGAGACGCTCATTTTTTTCTTTAAGTTTCTTTGGATATCAAAGCGCCGATACATGTCTATGGGCATGTATAAAAAGGTGATTCTATTTCTTTTCCGAGTAGAAATTTTGTGCAGCCTCTCGTATTCAGTTTGTGTAATAAACGCATAACTCTTGAAATCAGGGTTGTTCGCGTTTCAATGTCTAAACTTATAGGACAGTTGAATGGAATGATAAATTTCATTTGTCAAAAGGAGGATTGTCTATTTACATCTCGTGTGCAAGTTGTGTAAATAAGTTTCATAAATCCTTCATCTGTTTCTTTTCGCACCCGTGCGTGGTACACTGTTACATTGGTTTTGTTATTTCGAATCGTCAAGGCATCGTTATTCTACCTATTTTTCTGAACTACAGACTATTAAGTAAATTATCCAACAAGGTATAATATTTCACATACCTTTAATTATCGAGATAGTTTGTCAGTTTCTCTCTACAATTCGTATAGCTTGCTCAATTATTGTATAAGAACTTTCATAGCTTTAGGCCTTTGTGTATTGCAAAACAAATATACCTCACTATCTGTGTAATGTTTGTCTAATGGCATGCCATGCGATATGTACACTATCAGGGATTATATATGTTTTGACTGGTATTATTTACTACTTTAAAATAGGTGTATATGCTCATCCGCAACATGAAGCGAAAGCGAGACTCGGATGAGTCCATAATACATTTGCGGGGTATATCACATGGATAGAACCTTTCCATCGAATTTCTGAAAAATGCAATAAAATTCTTTCCTTTCCCCGTATTCTTAAGATCGATTTCAGTAATTAAAATATCCATACTCAATGCCAACGTATGAAGATACGAATATGTATTTTTCTTGAATCAGGATATAATTGAAAAATAATACTATAAACAAGATGACATTAATGTTCGGATGGAAAATGTACAGGCAGGGGATCCAGGATTCCATTTAAAAAAGGAGAAAAATAAATCGTGTATTGCCTTTCATAACTAACGATTCCAAGAAGGTAAATTACGGAAGAAGAAAAGCAAGGAGAGAGAGAGAGAGAGAGAGAGAGAGAGAGAGCAGAGAGGGAGATAGAGAGAGAGAGAGAGATGACATGAGAGAAAGGTTGGGGGGGGAGAAAATCCGAGAAATGCACAATCATCTAGAAATTACCTTTTTTTATAATTGGCCTACACTCTCGTCCCCCTAAAGATTGAACGACAATTTCGAGGTATTTTCTGAAGGCCTACAAATATTTGCATCCCCGAAGATTCATGCTATCCACCCCCATTCCCATGTGTTCACTCATAATGCATTTGGTTATTTATTCCATATGTCAAAGCTATGCTATTATTTCTAACCACATTGCATTACGCGCGCGGCTCACTGTGCATGTACATTGTAATGTGAAAATTATACATGCATGCTGAATTAAATTTATGGCGACATATGGTAATGCTACAATTTACGATGTTGATAAAGAAATATGATAACCCCAAAAAACGAATATTCTCAGTCTATCAAAGTAATCAAACCTGCTATAACTGACTCGATAAATGCATTTCCGTACCGTTTTAACCCTCACTTCTAGATGTAAATCATAGAGAGTACACTCTATGCACTGAGATGCAAATAAGTGTCTCCGTTGTTTATATTGTCAATTTGTCATCATGTACCGTGTGTATTTCTGTCTTAGTCGTATAAGAACAGCAGTGCCTTAAAGCCCGTATCAGAGATTTGTAAGCCCTTATTAAAACTTATCTCAGAATTTATCTGAAGCAGCAAGATGAGTTTTAATATGAAAGTCTGTGCAAAATATCAGACTCCGTTGTTTTCTTTCTGGAGTGGAGATTGAAGCCCTCTTTTGTAAACAATAAATGGGGTAAATAAAACACTGCCAATTGCAACATTCTAAATCGAAAATTAAAAATGACTGTAATTTTGCTATTAATGGATATTATGCCACCATGCGCTTTAAGTAAAGTTTTCAAGAATGTGTTTATGTTTTTTTTTAAAACATTTTGGCCCTCTTACAAGTTTTGACATTTTCACTTTGCAAATCACCCACAGTGCCCGTTATAGCGCATACACGGTAGTGCTATAGAGTGAGTACTGTAACAGTGTAATAGGGGGAGGGGTGGGATGACATTCGAAGGCCCCAACCACTGTCAGATTTTGTTCAAAAATGAAAATCCTGCGATTGAACATACATTTAGATACAAACATTATTTGTTTAATCCCCCAATGAAGTTTATGAATTTCTAGTCGTCCCTGTACAGAACCTCATTTAACCGTGCATTTCCCATTTACATGTATTCTCACGATTGAAAGATTCACCATTGTATTTTGCTGGGAAAGAATATGAATGTCAATAAAAACCCTACATACCGTCACGCTTTCTTTTCATGTGATGGCCTCTAAATAGAAATATCTGTGTCAATAGAACGGGTGGGTGATCTTTTAAGTCAATATTTGATGAAAGGAGATTTTGGGGTTAAACATGTTCAAAGGGGATATTTTGTGTGCTTTTTTTTTTTTTTTTACCCATGCATGTATTTTCTAAATCCCAGCTGTACAATTCAAGTCTGTACGTGATATACATGGTAATATTGCTGGAATTTTTGTATGGTGTTCTATTTGACGGCTAGAAAATTGTTGTATGATTTTTTTTTGTTTTGTTGTTTACTTGAAGGATAATCAGAAAAGTTTGAATCCTGACCCAGAAATCATGACCTGACACTATGTAATTATTGTTATATCAAGTCACCACACAAGCTTATTAATAATAGCATATCTAGTCAATTTCATTACCATTGCTATTTTGTACTTGTGTTGATAAATTCTTTATTGTTTTTAAAATGTTATCATATATCCCAATGGGGGTTAGTGAGTTAATAATAAGCATTAAAATTTCTTATATTTGTAATTGCATTTGAATGAGTTAACAGTTCGAAGAAAATTATTGTGATATTTGAAGACAGTATATTACCGTTTACTGACACTGATACTGTACTTGAAAAGATGTTCAAACTGACTGGACTGTCTATTTTATCGGCTACAGCTTTCTAGACCAACAATACAGGTCTAGCGAACCTTCTGAAAAGCCAAAAGGCCCCCTCGGATTAAGTGCCCACGACACCGATAGTCCGCGAGACTGACATTTATTTTGGGCCTTCCATCAACGGTTTTCATGGTTCACCAGACCTATATTTTCGGTCTCGTGGGCTGTAGGTCTACTGTGATGTCCAAATCCTATCTCGTGTTCCATTTATTCTAGTCTACAATTTCTCCCACAATAAGATTTCATGTCATTCTCTTGATCATACCTTGTATTATCTTGCTATCAACCTATAGATAACCTTACATCCAAGTTGAGAGTATGTTAACGCTTCAACTCAGTCGGTTGCGGTGGGATATGTTGTCAGACACACAGCAATTTCTTTGATTAATCACTGTGGTTGTATGCAGAGGTTTCTAATCTTACCTTATTTTGTTTCATCTTTGTTTTTGTTTCTCTAGGAATCTGTGTGTTCAGTGATCCTCAAATCCATGATCAGCGCTTCCACACTCGGGCTTTTGTTCCTCATAATAATGTATCACACAAGAGAAATCCAGGTAAGAGTCCTTTTATTTTCATTCTTATTTTCGTTTTCTATAAAAGGCGGAGCAAGTGAACTCGTTGCACGCGAGAGGTAATTTCGATTGTCTTATTAGTATGCCTACGCCAATCAAGACTTGGACGGTAATTAGCACGATTAGCAGCTACTCAACCAGTATCTATTGTATGTGAACTATTCAACTTGCTCTCACTTTGATCGGTGTTACTTTAATTATTTTCTGACGCATTTCCACGTCATTTCCGTTCCTTATGAAGCGCCATTTGCTTGACGCATGTGTCTGTGAGTGATTCCGCCTTTGACGTGCTGTGTGGGAGGGGCATGTACAAAACTGGATAAAAATGTACATTGCGCCTAAATGCTGGCGTATGGGCCAATACATTTCACAAGGTTTATTTGCTAGCGCATTTAATAAGGCAATATAAACCTGACGTCACACGTAGCTGACATTACAGGTGGGCCAAGACAAACCTGCCTTCAATTGCTTTATTCCATTCAATTTCTGTAATTCTAAAATCAGATGATCATAAATTATGGTGAACCGAGAAATCTTTTACATGATTACATGATTTTGCTTAACTTGCTAAAATCGTTAGGTTCATTAATTTTGGATGGGCTGAAGAGTTTTACACTACGTCTAATCATGGAACTAATTCAACCCAGTAAATTGGGTTTAAAATTAGACTAGAGTTTGTACGTTTTCAGCAATATCGGTCATTTACTGTTGGTATATATAAGAGCAATGGTGTGTATGTGCGTGACTGCGTGTGTGTATCGTATAACGCACGAATGGATTTTGTTAATCATTTTTACCTTTAAAATTCCGTTAATATTCTTTACATGAGTTTTCAAATATAAAAGATTTTTGTTGTTGTATAAGATTGAAGGGAAAATGGGTCAGCGTGAAATATTGTTTGGTATTTATAAAGCCACCTACGATTATGTGTAATGTTTGCACACCTCCTCTTGTAATAGAGGTGGATCTGCCGTTTTAGTGCAATTGAATTAATTGCTCATAAACTAGATGCCCCATAAATCCCAATTAATTATCCAAAGTTGACTTTCATGCGTAACGTACAACTAACCTGGTTGACTAAACGATCTGGTAGCGACCTGGGAAAATCGTGTGACTAGAATATCGTTCGAAGATTTCGTAGAAAAATGCTATGCATGCACGAAATGTTTATTCAAGATATACATGAATTGAAACTAGAAAGGCGCCATTTTTATGACGTTCTCGACTTGTTGACAGTCATTGCATTCTCAGCATAGTGAGAATAGATGCATTCGAGTTTTCTCTTATTTTTTTTATCAACAATTTGTGCATTTTGTTAAAAGCCGAGTCGATAAAATAACATTAAAACACGATCGAACAAATTTAAGAAAAAACCAACTCAAGGACAGTTTCTATGCCGTGTTTAATGTACCATAAATATAATGTTTGGATCGGTACGTAATAAATCATATTCGCACATTTCAACGGGAGACGAAAACAAAGCTTGAGATTACCTTAGCTTGACATTTCAAAGGTCTTTTCAATTTTTGTTGTGAAAGACGAGAGAAAAAAAAACATCATCACAACGGATGTCACCTGTAGATAGTTAAAGGTTTGGCATTGGCTCGTTCTTTGACGGGTCACATAGTATATCTGGCAGTCTGTGAAGAAAGCGTGACTGTATTTCCTATTGATGTGCAGTTTATCGAATCCGAAGACAAACAGATGCACAGACATTCATCAAACAGCAACCAAACCTCGATCTTCTTCCCTTTAAGAGGGCCTCGGCTCCGATAATGATATACCCTATCCCACCGTCAGAGGCCGTGTTGGACCACGGATGGCTCTTCTTCATACGATTTACATACGACAAGAGGGTTCTTGAAACGAAACGCGCTGGTGGTTTACCAAGTATATTTTGCTTCCATATTGATTCTGAAGAAGAACGACAACATGCTGCATGGTGGGGAATTCGGTTTGTGATGGAAATTTGTGATGACATGTATAATCGCCGAGAGGTCGATTCTGCTTTGGAAACCTAAAAGCGTACCAATTAACGTCAAAGAGCATTTTCCTCGAAGAATTTCGACTTATCAATGCCTTTGTTTTATCCTCCCCACCCTCCCGCTGTTCGCTACTCCCCCTTCTCTCTCTCTCTCTCTGTCTCTCTATCTATAATTCTCTTTCTCTCTCTCTCTCTCTCTCTATCTATAATTCTCTTTCTCTCTCTCTCTCTCTCTATCTATAATTCTCTTTCTCTCTCTCTCTCTCTCTCTCTCTCTCTCTCTCTAACACACACACCCAAACACTCTTTTCTTCCTCTTCTCTCTCATGTGCATGTTTTCTTGTTTGCTTCTTATTTC
Organism: Strongylocentrotus purpuratus; assembly: GCF_000002235.5. Lineage (NCBI taxonomy): Eukaryota > Metazoa > Echinodermata > Echinoidea > Camarodonta > Strongylocentrotidae > Strongylocentrotus > Strongylocentrotus purpuratus. The sequence goes on from NW_022145615.1 coordinate 8,881,723, forward strand.
TCTTTCTAACACGCACACACGCACACCCCAACATACACTCAAACATTTTTTTCTCTCCTCCTTCTCTCTCATATCATTTGCTTCGTAATTACCTTTTCTCTCTCTCCGTCTTTCATTGTACATTTATATCAGTATTTGTCTTTGTCTTTTTGTTCTATACAATCGCCCTTTATTTTATCTCCCATAGCTTACACGCACAATCATAAACCACCAGTGTCTACGTCCTCTACTAAAGCTCCCACGCCTCCCCCTTTACTGCCACTCACTCTGTCACACTCTTTACTTTCAGTCGACTCCCTTTCCTCTAAATTCATTTTCGACATCAAGAATCCATCACTCTCCTTCTAAAATTGTTTTAGAATCCTCTGCGTAGTATACCTTTTATCCGCGACAACCATCAATGTATGCGCCATCGCAAACGTTAACTATGATCATTGAATATTGCCCGCCCTTTTACCAGTATATGGATGTTATACACAATGAGAGGGAATAAAATAATGATCAGAATCAAATGCTGTATTTATTACAGTACATGTCTTTATTTTTTTAACAGATAATGCGTTATTGTGTGATAAAAACGCAAAAAGGAAAGGAATATTTTTGTATGTTATTAATATCATCAAAACGGCACTGAGCCACACAACAACATTCTGACTATAAACAAAAAATCTATAATTCTTAAAGAGGATCGATCATGACATTTACAGTGACGATCCGAATTCCATGAAACTGCTAAAAACAATTATGGGATAAAGCGTCAAATGCGGGCATTTTATGACAGTTCATTGACAGTGAAAAGTTGTATTTCCTCCTCAATATTTGCAGATCTCGAGAACTCGTTTCGTTATAATATATTTTGATTGTTCTGACACTCTATCTCACATAGCGCTAAACCTCTTCTTCTTTTTACTTTGCTGATACTTTATGTTTTACCATTGATAGTCCAAAGACTTCGGAGGTATGGCATTATCCTATTTTGTAACCACGGTTACTATGGTTACACGAAAGAAATTCAGTAATACCAACATCCCCTGGTACCTTTCCTTTATAAACCGATTAGTTCCGGGTGTTATGCTTTTAGCCTCGTATACCCTACAACATATGGATTTTATTTATGCTTTTACCCTTTTCTTTTTGCATTAATGAGATTTTTTTATTCGGCTAGGTCTGAAAATAGCCCAGGGGTGAAAAACACAGATTTCGCTCTAGTGTTTTATAGCTGGTGTGATAGTAATTACTATTTTCCCAAAGTGCTTTTTTGGAACTGACATTTAATTGCCTTTAGATCCGGTCCAGTATAATAAGATACATTTTACAAGTGTGGTATACAGGAATTTTTCGCTAAAGCTTATGCCCCAACTTTCGTCTTTCTAATAAGAAAACATATGCACGTTTTAAAATCATCTAGAAATTCACAAAACTCTAACGCCATTAGAAAATAATTACCAAAATCGTATCTTCCTTTTTCTTTTAGAAGTATAAATGTATACGAGCTGTTTGGTTATTATATTAATATTTCGATGAGGATTGTGGACATTGAAGACAAACACCATAATACGTTTCCAAATCAGACGCATAACAGTTGCGCCGAATATCAAATCCCTTGGATTTGACGCTACCGTTTTCCATGGGGTCCTCATTGAATACACTTTAAGCTGGTATAGAGCACCAACAATTCGTCGCTGTTTTCACGAAGTGACGGTAGTGACAAAAAATTGCATTCACTTTGCGTTACGATTTTCCTCACTACCGTCACTTCGTGAAAACAAGGACGAATTTATACTCTATATCATTCCAAAAGTATTCAACGTAATATAGCAAGTGGGTCAAAGTGAATGTTCGCTTTATATATATGGAATGAAGGAAAAAATAATGATTTAAATGATAACAATACATTGCAAAGTAATATTACTAATGCATTTTGGCAATATGAGAAGTGCAAAGGGGGCTTTTGTGTTCTTGTCGTTGTGTGTATTATAGTATTCGTGTGCATCTTGTTCTCTCTAATGACATCTGAGCTATGCAGGATTTATCATCCAAAATAGTTTCTATTAGTTATTACGTCATCGCCTCGCTCTCCTTCCACTGGAAAAGATTGAGAGAGAAAATGAGAGGGGGAGAGTTGAAGGGGAAGTCCACCCTAATATCAAGTTGGTTTTAATAAAAACCAGAAAACCAAGAGAAATACGTCAGTGAAAGTTGGATCAATAATAAAAAAAAACATGATTTTCTAAGTTGTCATTCAATGAAACAAAAATGGATTTTTTTTTTTTAAAGTTTGAAAATAAGAAAGTTATGAATTTTGAAGATTTGCTCAATCAAACACAAATTGGCAACTCTATGGCGTATTTTGCGAGGTCCCTTCCAATTTCCTCCGTTCAGAACATTTCATTTTCTTAGTTATTGATAGTATAGTATAGTTTCACACAGAGGCTGTATAAAAACATATTTGCAATCATTCTATTTATGGTTAATATATGATTAAAACATTTCTTTAAGGAGCATAAACATTTCTGATTTTTTTTTGCAGAGCAAATGGGAGGGTTCCTCGCAAGATGCGTCACAGAGTCGTCAATCTATGTTTGATTAATCACACCTTCAAAAGTGTATGACTTTCTTATTTCTTTGCTCAAACCCTGTTTCTTTCACTGTCTGCTTCAGTCTATTAAAAACAACTAAATGTCAAGATGGACTTCCCCTAAAAAAAAAAAAGACAGAGGGAAAGGTAGGGTGAGAGGAGATGGACGCAGAGAGAGAGAGAGAGAGAGAGAGAGAGAGAGAAAGAGAGGGGGAATATCGAGGGTGATATAGACAGAAAGACACATTCAGATAGGGAGACCGACATACAAATGAATAAAAGGGTGGGGTAAGAAAGAGGGAGGGGGCAGAGAATAACATGTTATGAGAGATAGAGTGTGGGAGAGAGACGGATAGGAGGAGTAAACAAACATATAAACCGAAAAGATAGGGAGAGAGAGAGAGAGAGAGAGACTGCGAGACAGACAGACAGAGGCGGGGCAGTTGAAAACAGACACACGGACAGGCAGGCAGGCAGACAGGCGTGGAGTAAGGAAAGGGGGTATATCAAGGGAGGAAGATAAGGCGAGGGAGAAGATAGGTCGTGAAAAAGGGGCAAAATGATAAGAGTGTTGCGTGTGTGTGTGTTTGTGTGTGTGTTTGAGAGAGATATAGACGTAGAGTTTATACCGATCCTTGCATGGTTTCGACGCCATCATCCTACTACCTCCTCCATTGCCATTGAGCAGCTGCGTTCAAATCTTGAAAGGGCCATGTGTCAGACAAATTGTTATTGCGTCGTCATTATTTAGCACTGATTTTGTTTGTGAAGTGATCGTGGTGATGTTAAATGTCTATTTGTGTATTCTAAATAAGGACAAAAATATGAAAAACACCATGCTCCATTCGATGACAAAAATATATGTAGCTACCATTCATGCTTGGATTGATTTGTCTAGAGTCTAGACTGTCCTAATCATTTAAGACAGTGCAAGCGCAACGACAAGCTAGATAGCGACCCCCCCCCCCCCTTTCCTAGATAATGTGATTGATTTGCACATGTACTGCTCTGGAAAACAACCAGACTAACCAGCAATCAATTGAATTGAATTCATTGTTTAGGGGTGGCTGCATCAAAGCCCCAAACCAGACATTTCACGATTGAAAACGCGTTGCATGCGAGTCCATGTGCATGAACCAACCGTGACGTTGCGTCGGGTAATATAGGGCAAACATGCAAGCCCGAATCAGCTGGGTGGCGAACCATACCGATTCTCAGGCCGACCGAAAAGGCGCCACCGTCTCTCCGTGGAGGCGTCGACACTGTGTTTGGCTGCCACTTGTCGGAGGGGAAAATGTGGGGGTGGAGGGGTGGGGTGGCGGAGGGAGAGAGTGAAAGAGAGAGAGAGAGGGAGAGAGAGAGAGGGGGGTGGGGTAGGAGAGATATACCGAAAGATCGGGGCATTACCATCATGACCATGTATCGGCAAACTTCATTTGGCCTATGCATAATAGCAAAAGGGGAAAGAGAGAGAGAGAGAGAGAGATGAGAGAGAGAGGGGGAGGGAGACACACACACAGATATAGTGACAGAGACAGGCATAATCGTATACATAATGTATTCACATAGCCAAATAGATAAACGGACGGACTGACTGACAGAAATAAAGTATATCAAAAATAAAAAGAGAGCACCGCTCTGCGTAAACCGTAAATCAACCCAATCTAGTTACGTACTTCAACTGCTCCATGTTACGATCAGAATTTATTGCGTCAGTGATTCAACGCATGTCATTGGTTTTCATTAAGAAATGTACTGACTCCACCCCAAAATGATGAATGTTGTGAAAGGTCGGATAGATCCTTTACGTTGGACATAAATGTCATGTACCTCTGATAAATGATTTTTCTCAAAGTCAGAAATCAGCCAAGGACAAAACTTTGAAGGAAAAGTACTCATAATTAAATGTTAATTAAAATTGGATGTGGTTCGATGGACTTTCATTTTTTTGAAAGCTCGCAATTGCTGCAGGATTTGTCATGCTTTTAATTAGTTTAAATCAATTAGTTTTCCTCATAGATACTAAGCAAGCAGTGATTACAAATGTTATGTAGAGAGATTGAATGTTTCATATACTTCCTTCAGAGAGTCTGAATATAGACATTTTTATGTTTAACGTGTTCCTCCGTCTTGAAACTATATAAGATGACATTTATTTGCTGTTTATTACTTGGTGCGAAATTGGGATCTACATGTAGTTCTGGGGGAAATTTCTTCCATATTTTCAGAAAATGTCCAACATTCACGTACAATGTACAGTCAAACCCGTCCATAGAGGTTACCCTCTCCGCTAAATGCATTTGGCTTTTCTAGACAGGTTTCAGAACAGGCATTTCTTTCTCGAGAGAGTGAAAAATAATGGATAAAATAATAGATAATATAGACAGGTGGTCTTTATAGCGAGGTGCACACTAATTGTTAAGGATTGATACATTTGCGTGTGTGTGTGTGGGTGTGTGTGTGTGTGAGGGATTCCAGTACTCTCAATTGAAGGTATTCATACATGGCCTTGAGTTTGACCTGGTGTGGGAGTGAAGGCACATCTACATCGGTCTATACTTTCACTCAGGATTGCGATGGACCGCATAGCAAGCGGGACGTCGCTCTTTCGCTGTGACGAAATCGTGACACGGCTTCGCTCATCCCGCCAAAATCCCCCGGCGCGCGGGGGCTAGCTCTATTAGCTCCTTGGAGAAATCGATCAAATGGCTTTTATTATTCCTGAAGGCGGCTCAGATCGTGATGCACGGGGCAAAGTGGTTGCCTCAATCGCAAGATTGGAGCAAGACAGCATAGCTATCCAGTCGGGAAAGTAGCAGGATATGCACAAATTGATAGAGAAGTATTGAATCTAGGCTCATTTGAATCGCCGGTTATTCGGACTAAAATGTAAAACGGATTGTATTATTGCATCTTGTTTGTATCAAAGCAAACACAGCCAGTCCAATAGACTGCTTCAAATAATTGAATGCATTCATATTCTCCTAATATATTACTTTGTAAATTGCAGCATAATGGATTTTGTTGATGAAATTGAAATAACTGAATATTAAAGCAAGCATAAAATTGCCCTTTCACCCTCACACGACCATGAAGTCATCCAGTGGTTCTCATCATAATCATTGCCATGACAAATAAGCTGTTCAGTAAAATATTAACCAAGATGGCCGGGCGATTGAGCATGTATAATTTGCCTTTTAACCCACTTTGGTTCCCAGTATACCGAGTTTACCTTCAAATAGCAATTTAGAAAATGATAACACGTGGTATTGATAGTATTTATTTAATTTCCCTAATTTCAACAACAACAAATATTAATAGTTGATAAAATAAAATGTATAAATAAATAGATAATGAGTCTAATTACTCATTAATAATAAGTATATTATAGAAATCATTACCGTCTACTTGGGGCCGGCTCTTCATGCCTTACCCGGTTTTTCTGTCTGACCTATAGACTCGTCATTCGACTCCTCAATTATGACTTATTACTATCTGTATGAATATATATTGAGTTCCCCACCATGCTTCCATCTATTTTCAACCCAGAGGCCGTGTCATAAATTCCCTCCTACCCCCGGGGAACGTAGGAATGAACGAAATTTATTTCATCAATCATTGAACATTTTTCATGCTACCATGTTGTCAAAAATAGGTTTCATATCCAATTTTGTCGGTGTAACTTCGGTTCAAATGACCTTCATGTAAATGTTAAGGCATGTCAATTTGCGGAACATGAGGGCGAATACAATTTTGGACAGTTCCTGAAAATGCATATAATAAATAACTGCTGCACGACATCAACATAATTGGTTAACACCTGAAAGTTATGCACTTAAAATGGGTTGGGCGTAAACATTCCCCAACAGATCATGTATACGACTAAATGTCTAGACGATTTCATGGTTCTTAACTGATTGCGATGAATTTTGATCTATTTGTTGTCGATGATGATCCACGTTAGGCACAGCAAGACAAAGGTCGAGTTTCATTTCGTCAACTTCCTTGGAAATACATATCTTACACTCATATTAGAAAATTGAAACCCGTTAATATGGAAGGGTGTGTCTTGATGTCTAAAACAAAGCTGAACCTACGGACTTTAATACACACGACGTTTTGTTCTTTAAAAATAAAGTTGAGTTCTGGTCATGAGATTGCATTGTAAAATAAACGATGTATAAACGAATTGATCAAAAAAGGTTGAGCGTTGAGCATAATGTAGCAAATCCGTATGGGTGTGTATACTGCAAGGTTCTGGAATCATCAAAACGATCATGAAATTGGCACAGTCTTGGTAAAGAGTAACAAGCACTGTACGCAGAAAAATGTGTCATAAAAATTGGGCCTCCTTTTTAAGCTGTTACTTGTCATATTTAGAATATGAAGGTACATGTATTTGAGGAGCCATGTTTTTCAGGGGACATTTTTACTCTGATGTTCTTCCACACTTGCGTAATAACAATGCTAACGCTCACAAATTAGTTTTCACCTTTCCCCAGAACTTAACCTTCTCTTTAAACGCTTAATTTTATGTTTTTTGCATTGAATAAAAAAAGATTCATCACAAATTAATCCTTCAGAAGTAATGAACGAAATAAGATGTGAAGTATAGAATGACGTGCAACAATGTGCGAATTGCTGACACCCCTGATTAAAACTCTTAATGTTTATCTTGCCCGTAGCTGACACATGTCATTAAGATGATTTAACTGCCTTAATTGCACCTGAGCCCGTTATAAGTTTCCTTGGTATAATACAAGAGATAGAGAAAGAAAGAGAAACCGAAAGGGAGAGAGAGAGAGAGAGAGAGAGAAACGACAAAATGATTAAGGCGTGATAAAATACCAAGATAATGCATGTTTCTTTTTAACCAAATAAGACCCGCTATTGAAATCCGCCATCTTTGTTTGTCGTTCTTTTGCAACCCATCCTCGGTTGGCCTTCACGCCTGTGCATTTATACATGCGTTGATGGAAAGTAGCGCAACTCGTCCCGGTTCGCCCACATCGTAAAGAAATTCCATTTACTGTAATTGAATTGAAATATTCATAGCGCTGTCTCCCTCAATTTGTGATTTATACTCGCGAACATTGATATCTGTAGTTCCTTTTCATTACCTAATTTCTAGATTTTTCTCATCGGTTTCGGCGTGGGAGACAGGTCCATTTCTATGAACTTTCAATTATTTTTATATCCTCTCTTCCTTTTTTTTCTGTCACAACTTGTTAAGGTTGAGGTTATATTTTCACAACGTATTGTAGTGTTGAATGATTTTTTTTTCTCTCTATCGCCAAGAGATAATAATGAAAGTAATGGAACTTTCTACGAAAACACGTTCACTGATAAGTGGATTCAATCAAATAAATTGCTGACGTTCAAACACATCGTTTTCTAATTACTCATAACTCATTATAGTATCTACACCCATTCTCTAACGTCTGTTCAAGTAATTAATCATACTCATGACATGTGTCATTAACTAATTATTTACTGAATAAAGGCATTTATTCTGCCTTACTATATAGCATAACAAAATTAAAACCAAAATGGATTGATTTTGTCTTCTGTTCTCTTATTATCATCACCCACATCAAAGGATCGTTAACACTTTGACGTCTCACGTATGCATAAATTATTATGTGGAGTATGATGAAAAGCGAAGGCTTGGATGTATAATCCCAACACATTCGCAACGCCGACCGTGTCCGTCCGGCGGCGGCGGGCCGCTAGGGGTTAAGCCCAGAGATGGATGGATGCTATTAACCACTCCTTCCGTCCGTCTACGTTCCTCCACCAATATCCGTCTTCCTCCGATGTCGATGGCCTCAATTCCGTTGCCATGGTAAGCCGCGGGGCATGCGGGTCTTGCCGTGTTTTCATCTTCAGCCATATCAACGGCCATAGCACAAGAAATCAGAGCTAGACTTCTTCCAGCAGTTTTGTGCGTATCATGTCATAAAGACAGCATTATAATCTATAATGCGTTACGAGTAGTTCAGGGTTGTAAACCGTTTCAATCGGGTTAATAGTGTTCATAATTCAGCAATATACTTAGCCCTTGTCCACGTTGTTTTTAGCAAATAAAACTATTTGTATTAATAATTCTGTCACTAAACTTTTTGTTTAAAGTTGAATTTATGAAAGGGACAAGCAATCAAGTAATCTGTTAAAGCGTGCTGTTTCAAGGTCCTCTATAATATTGTCCGGGATTTTATGAAAAAATAATCTTAATTCATAATACATTTCTTCAAAAGCGCATACGCAGGTCCTTAGCAGGTACACGTCAAAGGAAGGGGATTATATACACAATTTAGTAAGGAAATCACGAAGTATTTATAGAAAAGTTTCAAGGTATAATTATATTAAAATTGCTGAAATGAAAGCCCTAAAATATTGTTCCTGAGTTCTGTCGGGTCAACATACAGTCTTGTAACTGTAAGCCAATACTTCCCAAAGCGTTCGTGTTGATTATTCCCTGTAATAGTCATGTGACTATCATGGCTATGATGCTGTCAAACTTTAAATTTCGAGGAAGTGATGGTCGCCTAAAGTGAATTTAAACCTTACTTATCGTTCACAATTCATCATTCTACATACAATTCATGACAGACCAACTTTTGAAAAGTTGTTCCTTCTTCTCTGTTCGCAAAATACTCAGGAAAAAACAGAAACCCGACCGTTCGCATGGATTCGTGACATGATCTCGTTAGTGCAGCTTCTCCTGCTAAATTATATGCATCACGTGACCAGAATTTGTCAAGACGCATCAGTTCGCTGAACCACGGAGTTGAAAAGGTCGAATCTTGCTTGGGAGATGTATAAATTCGCAGCGATCGGTAATACACCTGACATCTCATCTAATGAGAGCGCATGCCGCGTGCTTGGCGTGATGTTTCGCTGATGCCGCGGCGTCGCTAGACTAAATGGTGGAAGGCTAGAGTGTTTCGGAAGAAACGTCAGTAGTATGGAGAGGGTGGGAATGCTATTTTGGTTAGGATGGAGGACAGAGAATAGGGAGATGGGAGAGAGAAAAGGAGAGATACAGAAAAAGAATAAGAGGAACAAATAGAGTGAGAGAAAAAAATTTGGGGAAAAGGTACAAAGAAGGGACAGATAGAATGTTTAGTTTAGAACAAAATAACGATATAGATACAGCCATAGGTATAGTGTAAAATAGTGAAAACAGCAATTTGGGAGAGAGAAGGGGAGAGGGAGAATCAGTAGAAATAATAGTTGTAATTTATTGTGGCGAAAGGGGAAGGGATAAAAGGGAGTACTCGTTCTTGAAAAGGCTTTTTTTTGTGGTGACAATATCTATTCGCAAGATTTATATCAATCAGTTGTGTCAAGATAACTATCTACGTTTGGGTATAGGAATAAATGAGCCAATACTCCAGCTGCAATTAAGACGTGGAGGCTCAACATTCATGCCAGTATTATTCATGTTTGTAACGTGGCGTCATAAATCATTAATGCTTTGGGGCGCTCCCCTCGGACGTCCTAATATCAATAATGATATCAATACCTGCCCCCGCAGGGGCATATCTCAACCTCGTGGAACGAATCGCAACGAAGATTAATTACGGTAGGCCTAACTAGAGATTCGCAATTCCATGAATTATGTTCTTGCAAAGGTTTTGTACGACATGTTTCAGATTTCAATATGTATTGATGTAGGTGTCAAGCGATGTGGACACTCGTAGTAAGTGTGTCACTTTGTAAAAGCAGTGAGCGACCAAACGTTTAGAAAGGTTTTACAGAGCTCCATAGAACAATAAAATATAATAATGATTAGATACATGAACTATATACTACTAAATAAGAACAAAACACATTATAACTAGGGGAGGGGGGACCAATAAAATATATGGGTTATCTCACAGAGGATAAGAAATAACTATTGTGTAAGGTTATTTATTTATGTTTACAAAAATATGAAAAGAACGAAAAACAATGATGGAGAGGCGAATAGATGAATAAATAAATAAAGAAAGCAATAAATCAATTGTACTGTCTTGTATTCCACCTTTTGATGTGACGAAAAGGTTAACAGAAGGTCCATACTGCTCTCATATAATTGCTCGCCGCGGTGGTGTGTATGTGCAAATAGCCAGACACCTAAAGTTCAATTGTATTATGTCTTAAATTACGTCACGCAAAACACATGCTCGTTATACTGGAAAGCGATCCGGTCTTGCGGTGCCTTGCGAGGATGTGTTTATTGCTAAACCTTTTTTTAGATTAAACGCAGGACGGGATATTAAAACGGAGAAGAAAAAAAAATCGGTAGTAATTACACAAACTAATATCTTCCGGTTATATCAAGTGAAAGGAGTTGAATGCTAATTTGATTGGAGGCAGGAGCAGAAATAATGTGTTGTTGAACACCCTCTCCGGCGTATCAAGAGCCAGGTTTACTCAGAAGCAATTAAGTAATACAAGGAAGAAGAAAATGCAGAATGTGACATGCACTTCAAAGTATGAACGGAAATATCCACATATGGGACTACTACCTCTTCTACTTTCGGCGCTACTATTTGTTTTAATTGATATTCATTTGTTTATGATCATTAGTTAATGATAAAACTAATTTTATCAAACCCGTTTAGAGCTATTCGTTGTACTAAATAGTAAGTGTCACAACAATGTAGTTTTTAAAGCTTCTACCAAACTTGAACTTTGTGGGCGAGCTTTCGTTCACTACTGTGGACTTTCTCAAGCTAAGTGATCTTTCACACGTTGCGCTGCCTGGTGTCTTGCGACCACTGGACCAAAGATAGGTGACAATAGGTATCCAGAGTCCCTGTTTAATGTAGGCTTTAATCCTCTTAGTCCATATTGAATCTTGTACACAATGCCTGTCTAGGGGGAAAGACAGGCATTGTGTACAAGATTACTCGCACAGATTGTAACAATTCTCATATTGGAGGAAACTGGCAGAACAGAGCGATTAAAAGAACACATAAAAGCCGTCAGATTGAGTCACCCATCCCATTCAACTTAAGTTGAACACGCCCTCATCACAGGACATAATATTGGATGGGATGCTGCCCTTATTATTGACCATGAAAGCAACTTCTGGTTAAGAAAGGTGAAAGAGTCGAATCAGTCGATATGGATTAAGAGGATTAAGCCTACACTAAACAGGGACTCTGGATACCTATTGTCACCTGAGAAAACGTGTGACTAATCACTTAGCTTGAGAAAGTCCACAGGACTAAGTGGACGAAGCTTGCCCCTAAAATTCAAGGTTGGTAGAAGCTTTAAAAACTACGTTATTATGATTATCCCCAACTGATGAAAGTCTTCTGTAACACTTCTGTTGGAGTTTATGGGATTCTCTACCCATTTTCTTCACTCGAGTTCAAGACTGGATACCAAGATCTGTCAAGAGTTTAGATGAAGATGTGGACCCCAATCCCCCATTGTATAAAACTTAGCATTGACGGTAACTTTGCCTTTGATTTTTTTTCCCTCTTATCCTCAAGCGAGGTTTTTATTTCCATAATAGTTATACATATGTACATTAATAACTCAATGATTGAGTGAAACATAACATAAGCTAAAGATTAAAGTATATTCAACAATTCTTTTAGCTTAGTATTATTTTCTTTGCTAACACATTCATATCTTAAAATAATCTTAGCAACGACTTGAATTAAAAAAACAAAGTATTTGCCTTTGATGGTTACTTCCATCAAGTGTCCATGGAAAATGTTTATACAACGGGTCCTGTTGTTGTTGTCGTCGTCGTCATCGTTGTTGTTGTTGTTCTCGGGGGGGGGGTGAGTGCCAGGACAACGTGCTTGTCTCTGCAATGTCTTGAAGCACTTTAATCCCCGACCTTGGCATTCGCTCCTAACTCCTTTTGGAGAACTCGGCAGACGTCGGGCGAAGATGAGCCGAGCGATAAGAATGTCTGCTCGGAGAAGCAAAGTGATGAGGAGGAGGATGAGAACGAGGGATGACACAATGAGGTTAAGGCTAAAGAGATGCGAGTGTGATGATAACTGACAGATGATGAGCGAGATAAGGGCTTTAATGTAATTGTGCGGGTTGGGTCCTGAATAATTAGAACGCGTCTTTCTCTCGCGTAAAACACAGGGCATTCCCTCAGATACTCCCCGCACACGAAGCGTCATTTCGGTTGCGTTATAACCTGCGATAATCAAGCATGCGCTTAAGGCCGGTAAATAGCGCATGCGCCAGAATTTAGACGCTATGTCATCTGCACTACACGTTTGAATCAGTATGATGAACTACATGTATTTTATGCCACTCTCACATGATGCATCAAATGCTTTACTAATCACGCACGCGGTCTTACATCAGCAAAAATAAATACCTCGTGTGCAACCGAAATTCACTAAAACTGGAGAACCAGAGGCTCGTGGTAATACTTATGCAACATGGAATGAATTTTTCATTTAGATGGCTATTATAATAAACCTTTGTACAAAAGCGTGGTATAGATTTAAAGTATGCACACACAAGTATGTGGTTTAGAAACAACAACATATTTTATAATTATGTAATGATAACAAATCATGATAGTACGCCCTCCGAACAAGTTCATATCTAACCCCATCATATACTAATACATGGGAATAGATCTGGCAGCAGTTCTGCTGGCGATATTCCATGTATTCATGCTATTCAGAAGGGTTTCGATTACATGTTGGTGGAAGATTACATGAATATAAGTTGGTATTACCTGGCATCCATCTATCACCTGCTTCACCACTCTGCATTCAAAGAAAATGATCACCATTCTGCCCTATTCCCTCAATCCATCTCGGCATTAGCATAATACAGCTCGTTCGAGATCGATCCATGACAATGAAATAACCGGCAGTGGTATTTTTCTTTTTGCGCACGTTCTTCATCAAATACCCATGTGTCATTTTTCTTTCTTGGGATCGTGTCCCACTCACTCACTAGTGGTGAAATAAATATATTTCCGGGGATCTCCATGTGAGCCAGCTAAATAAAAATGTGTTATTGTTGAGAAAAGCGTGGTATAAGGAGATGTTTATCATGATAATGCAGTATGCCCTTGGTCTTCAGTCTCCGATTCAAGAACATTGACAAAGGCTACATTTATTTACTGCTTCCATTTTTCTATCTTATCAAAGTTATTTTTTCAGCGACATAGAGCTACATTTTTTCTTAAATATCCTTTATTCGTGGATGTTCTTTACCCTTCATATTATGCTTTTGCCATCAACCCCCCCCCCCCCCCCTCCTTCTCTTCCTCTTCCTTCCTCTTCCTCAGTGCTACCCTCATTTTTAAAAATATCTCGTTACGGGTGATTTTAACGTCATCTTATTGGAGTGATCACATTACAATTGTATGCGTTTGCTACAATGAATAATATTCCATGGAGATTAAGCCATACTGAATTTGGCCCCGCAATTGTGCTAAACCTGACTAAATTTACCCACGTTTCAACTCGCCCCGAAACCATCCTCGAACTTCGCCACCTTTATCGTCGGTAGATGACAGGGGAATCTATATCTCCTCAATAATCTAATCTCAATGGGTCCCGCGGTCAAATCGGAAAGAAATAAGAGTCTCCCGATCATATTAACGTCGGCTGTTAACAAAACAGGGCACGAGCTTTGCCCAAAGCCGAAGTAGATGGATAAGATGAAAGAGAAAGAGATAAAGCGATAGAGAGAGAGAGAGAGAGAGAGAGGAAAAGGGAGAGTGAGATAGTTGGGAAGAGGTACAGGGAGAGGGAGAAGGATGAGAGAGAGAGACCTATAGAGAATGAGAGAGAAGTGAGAGATGTTGGAGAGGGAAAAGGAATCAGAGAGGGAGAGAGATGTGTGAATAGAGGAATTGAACACGCAGTGAAATCCATGGAGAAAAACTGTGGCGCTGCTACCACCTGTAGAAGCGTTTGTGTGTGAGCATGGGATATCTTGTGCATACTTCACACTAAGTAATACAAATGCCATGACCACATGCACACATACATACACACCCATGCACCGTGTGTGTAATAACTTTTGCGAATGCATATTACCCAGAATACCTGCTTCAAGAAAATGCTAAGCAGTGAAAACTAAATGCTCGAATAGCAACGGGTATGAGGAATATGCAACCGTCTTTGCTACTAGGTCGCTTCGTTGTTGGAACGTTAAAATGTCGGTTGATGGATGCTGTTAAGCCCAGAGGTTTCAGTTATGTAGAAATACTGTAAGCATGCGTGACCAAAGGTTTTCCAGACACCCCCTAAACGAGGATTTCTCCTGGAGCCAAAATACACCCTAAATGACGATTTCGCGTTATTTTTTCACGGATTCACACCTTAAACGGGTATTTCACAAATGTGTACTCCTAAACAAATATTGTAAAATTGTAACCCCTTGAGCATGTTTAAGAGCGATAGGGATTGCCATTTGAGTTGTTGACAATGTGAATAAATCAAATTGCATTTCTGATGTAAAGTTCACAATATAAAAATATATTTCAATAGAGAAGCAATAAAATCAACCTTCACACTTCCAAATGCGTTTAATGCACAGCCATCATAAGTCTTTTCTTTGAAGAAATATAGTTTCATGCATATAATTCTGACAATTCCTTTTTATAATTTGCCGTTTTATTGTGGTTATTATTTTTGCGTCTGTTTAGAATGAGGTTGTTACCCTACTACCTGTTTGGAAAGAGCACCTACCTATAGTGGACGCGTTTATAACTCCCTTTGAATATTTGATGTTTTGTAGAGTATGACCTCATATTATTTCTAGCGGTACCACAGAAGTTGGGGAAATTCTGAAAGTTTTCTGTCTGAGTTTGACATGTTATCATAACAACATTTTAAAAAACAATCGTCGATACATCCGTTCAGTTCAATGAATGTATCTCTTTAAAGCCTCACTGTCCTACCTGTAGCTACTTGCTCCCTCTATTATAGAAAACCTACCCAATCGGTGCCTGTTGGTCCCCCATGATCCTCTTTTTCTTATGTTAGTTGAGAGCTGAGTTAATGAGATAGCCACCTGTCAGTGACCTCGCTGTGTGGTCTAACCCCTTCTGGCCCAGTAGTATTGACGGTCTTTAAGTAAATGTTTCCTTGTTTGTCTTAAAATACCTATCTTCGGTAGATGTGAATCAATAGTCGAAAAATGTTTTAGATTCTTATTCATGTTTTAGACAAGAATGAGGACGACAGTTCCATTTAATGGTTGAAAATGTTGCCAATTTAGAAGATGGTAATACAGAAACGATTTTTTGAATTAATTGTCCCATCTGAGGTGAATTATT
Organism: Strongylocentrotus purpuratus; assembly: GCF_000002235.5. Taxonomy (NCBI): domain Eukaryota; kingdom Metazoa; phylum Echinodermata; class Echinoidea; order Camarodonta; family Strongylocentrotidae; genus Strongylocentrotus; species Strongylocentrotus purpuratus. The sequence continues at coordinate 8,897,580 of NW_022145615.1, forward strand.
AGCTACCCTTATTCTATCTATTAACTAAATGCCGATAATTGCATTAAACTCTGATTTGAGTTAATTATACATTCGTTATCTCTCGATTACCATGTGCTTCAAAGATGGAATTAGTTAGTAGTTAGTTCAAAGTATTACCATTCATGCCGCATGTGATCATTTTCCAGGCTATTCCACTACGTCCCATTATTCGTTCTGACCTAAGAATCCTTAATTCCCATGACACCATTTTGTAATATTGCAACTCGAGAAGAAGGGGAAGGGGGAGGCAGGGCATTGGTAGGATACTTTTACATGTAAGAGCGGAAAATGAGACCACTTTATGAAGGAAGGAGGCTGTACGTCAGCCGTTTTGTCGAGTACCGTCTGATCAAATACATCTCATCTGGCACTCAAAATTGAGAACTAGAAAAATGAGAGGAAAGTTCAGGAATAGACTGTTTGACATGCCATCAAGCGTCGAGGAGGGCATTTCATGGATGACGTCATAGCGTGGACAGCACGCAGACACTGTCCACTCCATTGCATAAATTTCTATAGAACACAAATCGCTGCAAATTCCAGCCCCGCTCGCTTTGTTCTGCGATGAAATTAGAATTATAAATGCAGATGTGGGGTCGCCTCCATCCTCAGATTTTACACTGTACTTCCATCTTATTTAAAAAACAATATTTCTTAATTCCATCCTAGTGAAGTAGACATGATGAAATTATTATCAAAAGTGTAGGTGCATATAATTTGACGAGCATGTGCACTTTGACTGGAGTCTTAATTATGAAAATGAAGTATCTTGTCAATTTCATTCATTTATTAATAAGTTTTTCATCATTCCGAAAACACTGTTGCAATTTGTGCAATTGTTTACACAGACGAAATTGAAAGTGTTACATTTTCTTAGATATGTATGTCATCTTGAATCTTATATTCATACATTTTGCAAGAAATTCTGGAAACATTTCGATCAAAATATGCATATCAGTTTCATCCCCTCGAACGGCCTTACAAAAATCTGATTATTTTCATCTTAGAATATTATTTTCAAGTCTATGACTGACAATGCTCTCTTTTCCTATATAACATGTATCACAAAGCCATGACAAGGACAAAAAGATCTTTCATGAGCATCCCTTTAATCACATGACCTTGATGAATGACGTCACAATGAGGGCTCGTACAGGCAGCCAGATCGACGCGGTGGCGTCTTCGCTCAATACGTTGATTCATTCCTTGGCAGGTGCAGCGGTTTCATCTAAAATAAGGTTATTTTGGAGGCCACTTTGTACAGACTCTCGTGTGAGATGGTATGACAACATGTTGTTTTCCCGTGCTAAAGTCGGGAGGGGGGTATTTTTTTCGGAAGACCCTTGCTGAGAGATATAGGTAGCCAGTGACCATTAAAATACTGTAGCTAATATGGAGGTTTTAGCCTGGGATATTATTATACGTCAGTTTCCACGCATGTATTTGATTATGATTGCAGGGAAGGTTAAGCAAATTTGTTTAGACCTATATTATAGCCTCAATGATTGACGCTTAATCAATAGATTCGAAATTTGTGGGTTTTTTCCTCTCCTTTGTCAGTCCGTTGCCTCAGGATATCACAGCACAACGCTAGCCCAATGTACATGATTATGTATGTGTGTGTGTGTATTTGTGTGTGTATGTATGTACACTCTCCTTTCAAATGCTGTGATAAATTTTGCGGGCCCCCGCATGCTGCAAGTAGTGTGATGACGTCACCGATCAATGTGACCGGGGTGCCTGGGTACGGCACGTATGACGTCAATGCTGGACTCGGCAATCGATCCGTCGGTCGCATTCGATGAGCTTGAAAGCCGATGATAATGATGATCCGATGGATGGGCCGTGTTTTTTTAATCACCCGGCACTCGCCTCTTAAAGGATGCACATGATGTCGTGATCTCCCGTTACCTCATTCTGTTTGTTTTACGCGTTCTTTCTTTCTCTCTCTCTTTCTCTCTCTCTCTCTCTCTCTGTTGCTAACTTTATCAATTTCTCTTTCCCCCTCTTTATTTATGTGTCTGCCTGTGCACCCCTTTCTATGTTACTTATATGTTAAATACCAAACACGCTTGTTTAGTCTTTATAGATCTTACGTCCTGTTGGATATTATTTTCCCTCTTCCATACTCTCCCCCCTCCCAATTTAATCCCCTCATCCTCCTCCTCTTCCTCCTCCCCCCCCCCTTCCCCCTCCTTGTTTCGTATTTTCTCTTCGTTACACTCCTCTCAATTTCACTTTCTTCCATTTCATGTGTACTCTTCTCATATATTGCTAGATATCACTCTGGCCACGTCGTTCCATTTCTTCCCCCTTTCTCTCCCTCCTCCTTCCACCCGTCACTATCCTCTCGTTAGCTATTGCTCTGTAAACACACGTTGTATCTCTTTGCCTGGGACTACTAGCTAGGTCAAGGTTACCCAGCTTTCTAGGGAAGTGTCTCTTTGCTCATCGAGTAAAGCCCCGTGTTTGTGTAAGTGATTCATGGGGTCATCCTGACGAGGCGAGATGGATGTCTCCTCCTCTCCAGTCATTTTTTTCTCCCTAGCCTTCTCTCTTTCTTTCTTTTATTTTTAATTCTTGTGTTCTAATCTTCTTTTTTCCCTTTTGTTCTTTTTCTGCTTCGTTTTTACTTGTTTTTCTTCTCATCATCATCATTATTATTAGGCCTATTGTTATTATTATTATTATTATTATTATCATTACTTATAAAATTATAAGAGTAGTAGTTGTTGCTGTTGTTATCCTTGTTCTTGTCGTCGTTGTTCGTCTTTCCTCTTTCTTCTTCTTGTCTTCCTTTCTTGTCTCATCTCTATCATAGAGTGAAGCCCTATGTTTGTGTAAGGGATTCATGGCGTCATCCTGACGAGGGGAGTTGGATGTCTACTTCTCTCTAGTCCGTGTTCCCCCTCTCCCTCCCTTTTCATGTAGTGTGTTCTATTGTCCCTATACTTGTTTCTCCTTGTCCCATTTCCCCTTTTCCATTCGCTCTTATTTTTTTTTCAACTTTCAGTTTTCTTCTTCTTTTCTGATTTTTTTTCTTCTCCGTTTTCTCATTATTTTTCTTATGTTTAGTCGTCCTTTTTATATCTCCTTTTCTATTCATCTTCTTCTCCTCATTTTATGCTTTCATTTGTTTGTCATTGGTTCCTACTTCTTTCCCCAAATCAAATATTTCGCTGTTGTCACATTTTTCCTATTATATATCTATTCTTAATCTTTTCCTTTCAATAATCTTATACTTTTTTTAAGATAAAAGTTCGATTTACCTAGCCATTTTTCCGAGAAATTTCTTTTTCCTTTTCCAGAAACACGCGATGGTCTTAGTTGTTGCTTTTTTCATTTTTATTTCAGCCACTGTTTTCTTTCCGCTTTTAGTTCATATCACTTGTCTTGTATTTACATTGTCTAAATTTGTCATTTTTTTCTTCAAATACAAATCTGCGTCGTCCCGCCATATTTCAATTATGCACGCGTTATTAATTTCGTGCTTATCGTGCGCTAGTCAGCACGATAGTGTTTCCAAAAAAGCCATTACAGTAAATCATTGTTGACACATACTCTAATGATTCGGTTAGTATTGTTTCGCATGACTCACTCTCAAATGCATAATATAATGTGTTGGTAATTTTCACAGCTTTGTGATTTCACTTACGTTTGAAAAGTACAAAACGTAAAAATGTTTAGCGTATAATAATATTTGGTTAGAAAATGAACAATCTTATCCTTATACAAGATATGAGTCATGTCGTGTATTATATTTGGATGCGTTGTAAAGGAAAATACGGCTAGTGAATTAAACAATTTCTATAAACAGTGTATATTGATGACATACATATTAGTTGTACATGTATACACAACAAACCGTCACACATGATATCATTATTGCACGAGCTTGATTACTGTCATAAATCACTTTTGAAAAATATATAGTAGCATCATACATGTCAGGCTGAAGTATATTATCACCATCATTTTCATTTGACCTCGTGAAGTGTGTGTCAACGCTGAATTTTTGTGTTGCTCGTTATTTGTTGCTGTTGTCAGATCGACGTTGCTTGGTCGATGCCGAGGATAAGAACGAACGACGAGTAACCGTGACAGAATGAGACCAGTTGTATTGTTGTCCGCATTTCTAGGTCATGGAGCGTCACCTGAAAAATAAGGGGGTCACTAAAGGAAAGGGGCAGTTATACCCCCTCACAAACCAAACACAACAATTAACACCCACCATATTAGTTGAACAATTTGAATTTTACATTTGGTTATGGAGAACACAGCATTATTTTTATTTTCTTTGTAAACAAAAAAAGAGGGACCGACATTCTATCAGTACCAATTAAAACCTGGTGGTGGAGAGAAGCAAAATGGATAAAATGCATTAGAATTGGGAATAGGATCCAATTGACATGAATGACATCCTGCTTTCCCCTTCTCTCCATTATAAGCTTTCCATGATCACCCCAAATACATTCAGTGGCCTGTTCTACTACTTCAGTTTTTATTCTGGCTCGGTGCCCAGTTCCCTGTATAAAACGCCAGGTAACAAGGACGGTGTATATTAGTGCGGACGGGTATTTTAAGGTGAGACATAAATACACACCACGTTATGACAGGTTATATAGGACAATTCTGTCGTTTGCACTTCCAACATTTGAATATTTCATGCCTACGTTGTAGGATAAACAGTGTGCCTCTATGCGTTTAATTGGTGATTTTCCTGGACGGTTGGAAGCAGCATTGTTTCCTCTTTTTGTGTTCCTTTCATTTGCTGTCTTCCTTTTGCTTGCCTTTTTAATAAGCTTCACTGTAAAATAAACAACAGCTTCCCTCAATACCGAAAACGTAAGGCGTAGTTATTCGTTACCGCTCAACACCGCCTCGGATAACTCAGCGGAAATACGATCTTATACTGTAAATCACACAATAAAAACAGAATAAACAACCAAATTAAAAGCGTAATACAACATGTAAGCTCATGGAAAAATTTTCAGTTACAATTATCATGTTTAGGTTCAATATGAACTGCATAATTTTTCAAAACTGTCAAAGAGAAATTTAACATAAATGATCCAAATGACATTTTTTACACAAAACAAATCTTCACTCCTATATCAATTTGAATATTATGCAGACGGCCTGATCATGTTGGCAGACATACGTACCGTGTATGCCGGCATACCATTGGATTGATCATTAGAAAGCAATCGCAAAACTATTTGTTTTCGATTAGCCTTCCTCCCATTATTTTGTCGCCGATGAAATTGTTAATCACCAACCCTGAACATGTAATGGGGTTGTGGTGATTCACAAAACTTGTCATCAGTGGCAAATGACAGTTTATGGTATAAGCTACTGAAATCCTTGCTTCTGATTGGTTATCAGCAGATTTGTCACTGATATTTGTCATTTGTTATTGAAAAAAGGCTTTGTGAAACACCCTCCAGCAGAGCGGCGGAGTAATATTTCATTCTTAGAACATGATGCTGTAAAGCACATTCACAAATGAGTACATTTATTTTCCTTAATGGTATCTTTTCCAGTTGAATGTGCTTTGTTTACGAGGTCGTGCAATAGTTTCCCTGCATATTAAAGAAGTTAATGCGTGCAAAATCTGAGAGGGGAAATACTGAACATCACTTGTATCATGGAATCCAGAAAAAAAAGTTTTCTGAGCCCTGCCAGAAATTGTTCTAATTTACGTGTGTATTGCGACCATTACATGGATTGTTTTCCTTTTTCTTATCATGATTATACTTCTGTCAAATTTTCGTCCAGATATTGAAGTAAACCGAATGTGGAAAATTAACATTCTTGTATACAGGAGGGCTGCATGTACGTTGTAGAACTATACAAGAATTATGCGGTTTATTTTAAACTTGGTTCGCTTTTGTTTTTGTTTTAGTTTTTTCTTCAAATCAGCGACTCTTTTTTCAGTTTCCTTGCTCTAATTAGGTTGGTTTCTGTATAATTTGCTCACTGTTTTGGGTGTGATGTATGGGCGAGGGGAAGTAGACCGTGAAACGCATAAAAGCACATTGGCTGTGTCGTCTGCGCTCTTAGAAAGGTCAAGTCAGAGCAATGATCGATGCCCTCTCACCTGTGTCTTTCCATAATGGCTTCTTCCTTCGCCAAATCGTGGACCTTCTTTTTAAGGAGGGGATAGGGGTAGCCCCCCCCCCCCCCTTCTGCGCCACTTATGACGCCATGATGAGCCCCTTTCTGGGTGAGCGTTTACAACACGGATGTAAATTTCTGCTCGTAATCGCCCAATAACACCCCTCCTTCTGCTCATCCTTCTCCTCCTCACACTCAATCTCTTCTTTCTCCTTATAATCACCCTTTTCCTCCTCCTTCTCTTCTTCCCCCTCTACTGCTCGACATTCACTACCTCCTCTTCCTCCTCCTGCTTCTCTTCCTTCTCCTCCTCCTCCTCCTCCCCGTCATACCCCACCACCTATCCTCCTTACATGTACATCCTCCTCTGGCACTCTCTGTATTCCACCCTCTTTTCTGTGGATGCATAATGCCCGGCAGCCCCAGGCGTGGATAACCATTTCTGATACCATCCAAATGCGAAATGTGTCTTTGGGGAGAATAAACCCTTTAATTTTTAATGCAATGGACAATAATAGGTATACCGGAACCAGTTTCTCAATATAATTACATTGGTTGCTTTAGCTTTCGATTGCACTCGTTATAACGGGGGCTTGATGGATGAATGGCAAAAGCATCCCTTGAAGATCTAAGTCACTCTTAAAGACATCTTCGTCCCAGTGCGTTTCAGATTTGTTACTTATTGGGTTTTAGATCCGAAAGCAACCTTGAAAGTTATTCTCTTGTTGGTAATAATTGTAAATAATGTATAGACTGTGGGTGAATACCTTGCAGTCCCAACTCAAACATCTAACAAACTGCCCTTTAAAACGAGCTGTAATAAGGGATGCAAGACTTTGTTCTGTGGTGTACCAAGAACTATCGTGAGAGAGGGGGGGGGGGTCACAATAATTATGTCAAGCTCGAAGGAACATTCAGTTAAGCAAGTAAAATGTTAAACAAATTACGTTTTCTTTCTGTGGGCTGTGTGGAGGTGGGAGGGGGGGGAGCAGGATAAAACATTTTGTTGTGCTTAGATTATATGCTAGATTGATTTTTACTGGATGAGGGCAAGGGACACCTAGCCCTGTGCACCTTCTGTGTCTGTCCCTGTTGTTATAGTGTTGCAGTGTGTCTACATCTACCTAAGACGAAAATACATCTTCTTTAGACAAAACTTTCAGAAGAATCAAAATAATCTATAATTTTAACGATTCCTGTGAATCTGCCCAGCTATATATCATGCCCCGTTTTTATAATTGTGTAATGTGTCTACATCAGCCTAAGACGAAAATCCATCTACTTAAGACGACGGTGATCGGAAACATAGATTATCTAACATTCCAGTCACCCTTTTCAATTTTCGCATTTATCATATCCATAACCCTGCGCTCCAGTAGTTTATTGCCGAATAATAAGTAACCAATACCTGCACCATCAACCCACACACACGCGCGCGCACATCTCCCCACGGGCCAATGTAAACAAAGTCCTCCGATTGAGGGAACAACGCTGTATGATTCCCTATGGATACACGGTTTCTTTGAAGACTAATATCCGGCTCCATAATAAAGTACTACCCTGGATAAAGATAACCCAATACGGTCGAGGGGAAGTCAATGTCTGAATATTATGAGTTATCAGCTAAAATAAAAGGTAGAAGAAACGTTTTTAGGAGTACACTAATTATTATTGATCAAAAACACATGCATTCTTCACATAGGCTTATTGTTTTATTGTGATAAGTATATTCCATTGATATCATTAACAATGTTTTAATATTATTTGTAATAACATATATCAATACACTTTGCATCAGAATTGATGGGCATAATGCTGTTGATGTGTACTAATAACCCACATCTGTTCCTGTACAATATCATTCGTCTCTCATTGGCTTCATTATGAATGGTCGCCTTTCTATGTGGCTGTTTACGAGGGGGAGCCCCCTCCCTCATACTAGACTAATGTGCATGTACCGTACTCTCTCTCTCTCTCTCTCTCTCTCTCTCTGCGTCCCAGCATTCCATGCATACCAAACCCAAAGAAATGTACATACGTGACCTCTTAGCCACAGGGCCACGTAGACTCGTGTCCCCAGGCGCTTTTAAAGAAATACACGCTCACGTGCGCACTTGAGATCGTTGCCTGTTTGTTTCGCAGGAGGGAGAACTTCACAACTAAAGTGTAGCGCACTTTGAGTCACGAGTAGGAGGGGGCGCTCATTATTCATCTGTAAATAACAAAGCAGTTTATTTGTATGTATGTCTGCTGATTCCGTCTGTCGGTAGATCAAAGGTATTTGCACCAAGGCAACGAACTTGGAGGTCATGCTGTTAAAGTTGTGATTATTTACTTTTTCAAGCTTATTTATCAACACAACAGACACTGACAGATTCGTATAGTGTTTTACATGTTTAAAAATTATGATTATATATTCACTAAGCTATGCATTGAAGCCATTCTAGTATTTTAGTTTGTGATAAAAATCAAAGTTCATTATTTTATTTTATTTATATCTCGTTTGGGTATGGGATTTTATTGCAGCCATTCTGGTAATATTAGTTTTGTGATTATTATTTTTTTTAAATCTCGTTTGGATGTAGGATTTTAGCATAAAAGGCTACTTTGAAGAAAAAAAACTCTTTTAAAAAAAGCATGGCTCTTCAAATGCCTTCATATTCTAAATATGTCATGTAACATCGTAAAACTCCAGGGTAGGATTTTTACGCCACGTGTTCGTTTAGTCCCATATACATCTATCTGTGTACAGTGTTTGTAACTTTACCAAGACTTGGCCAAATTTCTTATCGTTTTGATGATTCCAGAACCTTGCAGTACACACAAATTCTTATATGCTAGATGATCGACCTTTTCTGGTCGATTCCACGCCGTTTCTTTCACAATGCAATCTCATGACCAGAACTCAACTTCATCTTTAACTCATTTATTTACTGCATTTGTCTCAATTTTGCTTTTCTCTCATTTTGAGTTTAAATTTGTAATTTGGATGTGGACGTTTCTTGGGTATGAGGGCGAGCGGCATCCTATATAGCACTTCGCCATTACAATGAAGTAGATAAAAGCTGTCGAATTGACAAGGATACAACAACAAAATCATTTCAAAATCATACGTAGATGTGCCTGGAGGATGTTGCCCTATATACCCGTCTTTAGACGTTGGTAGATTTCTGCCAGATAAATACGACCACACTACTTTACGCGCCAAAATATACGGAGTCAATATTTCCCTGGCAGGATGTCGAGTGTGGTTGCTTTCATTCGGTTGTCATGGTGATGCTCCTTTTCTGCAGACTCAGCTGTCTTCTTAGTGGTTTTTAAAACGAAGAAGGGGCTGAAGAGATGATCCTCAAACTGCAGACTTACACCTCTATAAATTTTTTATCAAATGTAAAGAAAATGTGTTTTTAGAAAAGAGGAACATTTTATACCAACCATGATATACGTATGATAAAAGTCTTTTTTCGTTCGGTAACGGAATTATTATATACTGCCTAACTGCTAAATATGGTTAATGATTTTTTTTTTCCTTCTTCTTTTCTTTTCTATTTTTTAAAATTTACTTTTTTTGTTGTCTTTCTCGTTCTACGTTCTATGATAAACTCGATCGATGATGTCATAAAGCAGATGCATACAAGTGTACCCTCGCATGGATAATTATTTTCCAGATGAAATAAATTCAACGACCTCTTTCGTGTTGTTTTCATGGATTCTACGATGATACATATTTTTTGTGAGTAAGAGAGTAAAATATGGATTTTTAGTTCGAAGCCCTGTAATGAAAGCCAATATCACTATTGATGTCCAAACGGGCATGAAAATGTCATTTGGAGCGCAGGTGATACGGCGAATCGTTGAATGATAACGATCTTTCTCCGAAAGAGACTGTAATCACATTACGATGAGTAATATTTAGGGCCTTGTGGCAATTATATTCCCTTTTTAACATGTGTAACTAAACATGATAGATTGTCCTACTCGACGGTGTGCTTCTTGCGTGTCAATGCGTAATATATTCTACATCAATTTCATTTGTATTTTTCTCTCGTTCCCTATACCGTTCCGTTTGTAATCTTTAGAAGGATAACTACAAAGCAACACGTACTCGGCCTTATGCCTGGCTAAATATAAGGGTGTACACAAGAGGTGTAGCAGAATTACACATCCATTATAGCCATCAAGCTGTGTAATGTTCCCAATGGCTGACAACCATGACTGATCATAACTGATAACCTGCTACACACTTGCTTTTATGTGACATTTTGTTATCGTGTGAAATTTTGAAATGACATCATTGAGAAAAGTTGTTTTCAGAGGTAAATGAACAAAAATAGAATATTGATGATGTCAACCCATGATTTTGGTAGAATATGTGGTTTTTGCTTCGTTTTTTTTTGGAGAGAAAGGCATGATTTTGTTATGCCGATATCAAACCTTTTCATGGAATGCAGATTTTTCCCATGTGGAATGAATACATTTTGAACTCATTTTGTTTTCGTCTTCAGTAACCACAGAGAAACGGTATTCTGTTGTATGCGCTACAAATGGCGGTGGATTCGTGGAGCATGGGGAGGGAGGGGGGGGGGGCTGGGTGAGAAGGTATACGATCATGAACGTTATAGGATGAGTAGTATTGCAATGGAAGTATCATGAGTGTTGATATGTTGACGACTTGTCTGAGCCGTGAGACTCTCTGACATTTTGAAGGAAGCGCACCTGCAAAGGATAAAGATGGAGATTGGTGGAATGGGAGAAGGTACGAGGAAGAGGAAGAGAAGGAGATGGGAAAAGAAAAAGAAAGAGAGAGGGTGTACTCAGAATGGCCAACACAGGAGGGAGAGAGGTGAGAAGGGGAAAGATATAGAGAAATAGACAGGCAGAGAGAGAGAGAGAGAGAGAGAGAGAGAGAGAGGGGGGGGGTTGTAACGAAATGAGGAAGGAAGGAAGGAAGAAAGAAACAATTGGCCGAGATTATAAATATTTTGAAATACTATTATGGCACGAAGATGGTGTACGGTTGATTGTTTATTCATTCCTCTGCATAATATATCAATATAAAGAGTTATTAAAGTCTAATACGAAGTAGATAGGTTTGGAAAATTGAGGGACGTCACCCTAGTTTGAAACGAGGAGGGCGACCTAAAACGCCCCTTCCCCCCAACCCTTGATAACGGGGCCTACTAACGCTACCCCCATCATCCTTACAAAACGCTGAATACCCCCTCTGATAGCGAGATCTCCAATCATTGCACACACTTTTCTATCGTTATCTCTCTATATTCCCATTTACACGAACACCACACTTCTTTCTCTCCTTTCCATCTCTTGTCGGTTATCCCACACAATCTCTGTACTATATCTCCCTCTCTCCCTAAATATATCTTTACATCTCAATCTACCTGTGTTCTATTTGGCGAGGTCGACGAACGCCAGAGACTACCCGGCAGATGGCACCGACTATCCCACCATTTTTTATTATTTTGTTTTACAAATTGATTGAGGAGATCATAAGATGGCAAAAAATCCACTCCCAAGTGAGATGGGTTTGAGGCAGTGATGAATTGCAGCTGGAAAACAAAATAAGACAATGCTCGGCAAAGCAATACATGGAGATTGTATATTCATTCGTGGTTAGATTACACCGTTACCTATCGTCATGCTATTATTGTACGCGTAGACTGTGGACGGTGGTTTATTGTATTTCCATCATGTACATCATAGGATATGAGTTTGGTATATTTTGCAGGAAAATCCGTGAAAAGAAGTGTTTGGAAAGGAAAAGAGATGGTTTTAAGAAAAAGGAAAGGGAAAAGGGATGTTGAAAATAGAAATAAGTAAAATATAACAACGTAGTATAGAATATCCGCTGTCCGTGACATGGCAATTAAGCATCCCTGAAATGTGTCGGAAAAGTTTGTAGACACGGTGAGCTGCTTCCATTGACAAGAATTCTTACGTCTATTTACCCCTTTTTGTGTGCACGCCCCCACCATCACCCGCCCCCACCTGACGTTAACAAGCATGGCTACGCCGCTGCAAAATTGCAACTATAAATTAATGCATCCCACGTATTTAGAACTGCTATCATCAGGGAAAACAAGGCATTTTGAAACACTTCAACGACTCGTTCTAAAATGGTTCGCAATGTCGGAAAATGTCACACGGGTTTAAAATAGATACCATGCTCTTATTGTATTAATACATTTATTTTTAAATTGGAATAACATTCAAGAAGGTCGGGAAAGGTTACTACGATCATAAAAGTGATATTCTTATCTGTAAATCAATTCAGATGATAAGGTTTCTGAAATTGCCCACTCGTTTGAATAGTAAAAGTCAAATAATTGGCATGACAGGTGCAAAAGTATACCAAAGGGATAAGGCATGTTGCTTGTTTATAATTGGGATACAAATCATATTTTCATTTTTTTTTTAATTCTCCTTGAGTAAAGGACAGATACTTAGTTTTAAAAGAGTTATATTTGAGTGACATACAATTCCTATTTTGTCTTGTTAAATTAGTTTCGTCCTGAACAGTTTATGCATGTTCTTTATCCAACTATAGCAAAACGGTATATATCTAAATAAAAATATACTGTATACACGGGGTTCTTTTCTTGTGATTCATCGGTTTTTCTTTCTTCGAATCTAGAAATTAGTTTTGTCTTTGAAATTACATATAGTTACTCTCAAGAGATGTCTTTTGAGAGATTTAGTACTCACTTATATCAAATACTCCTAAAGATAAACCACAAAAAGTAGAAACCATTGTGATGCACGGGCAAATCTTTAGACATGTGTTATACACTGGTATATACATACAAGCCGTGGTTCAAATGTGTAAAATTTGCATGGGCAGTGAGAAATAGTGTCCATGGGTCGATATTTCATCACACCTCCTCTGCTATTATTAAACGAAAAAAAAATCGCACGAAGTCTTTTTTTTCACCGTTTTCCCATCTGCCTCGTCCATTCATTGTTATCTTTGACACTATCTAAGGACATAGCCGTCCCATATATTGTTATTTGACATTTCCTTACAACTGCAAGCTCAATAATTAGATGGCGAGGGAATAGTGTATGGAAAACGGCGGAATGGCCATGAAGTGTCGATTTGATCCATTTTTGACTACGCTTTCTTTTCTCTATCTCTCTCTGGCGATTATTTTTGTGATTTGTTTGTGTTTAAAGTTGTTGATTTATGTTTCATATTCTTATATCATTTTAGGAATAACACGATGGTAGTTTTTTTCTCGGAAAATCAAAATCAAAAGACAATTTCAAAAGTCTTGTGCGTCATTCATTGAAATGTACAAGCATGACGATGACGTATAACATAATTTTTTCGAAAATAGTTGCGGTCGTGTAACTTGCATATATTATGTTCAACCAACAATGGAATATTTGCAATTTCTTGGCGAAAATATATGTACTGCCAGTCAATCATATTCCCGAATTCCCGAACATGTCATGTATTTTCCTCTTCTTTCAAAGAAACTTTTCGCTCATTGTTTGCTTTTTTGATAATTACATAAAATTTCCAGTGTATTACACTTTGGATGTATTTTCGCGGGAGCCGTGAAAAGCTTTGAGAAAAAATGTGTTCCACGTGGCGCCATTTTTCTTTCATATTTTCTGAAGTTACACAATCGCACACCCGCACGGACACGCACACCCACATGAACACGCACACATCAATGTACACACAAGTATGCAATATTTTTCAAGTGACTTATACAAAAACGAAGGGCGTCGCAGAACTTATTAAAAACTGGCTCATGTTTTCAAAAAAGGAACCTGGACTTGAACAGACGATCTATTGGTGCCATGTACCCCTTACATTTGTTGAAGTTCTGTAATTAGAGTTTTGTGATCTGTTTCACGGCATCCACATTCCGCTATCACAATGCTGCAAAAATAGAAGCCAGACTCACAGTCGCACACACATACACACATAGAATAATAAACAGAATCGTTCCATTGGCATGTAATTCCAGTTGTGTCACATAAGCTCAGTAACGGGGGCGCGAGGGCGACTCAGTATGAACTTTCCCCGGCAATTTCACACTTATGGTTCCAAATTCGCCGACAATAGTCGCATAACAGAAACTTCAAAGAGGGTGTCACACAGAGTCACAATCACACATGACTACATATTTGAAAAATCGTTCCATTGACTTTAAATCTTGGGTCCTCGTCTATTCGGGTGCGGTTCAGGACGAATATTGACACAACCTAAATGGTTTACACAAAGTTCGAAGGGGGTGCCCCTCCAAATCCTCTGTTTATCTGTATAGACACCCACTTTAGGAGATGTTTCTCTGTGTAAAACCCTAAGTGTAAAACCTATCTGTAAAAAAGCACACTGTTAGGTCATAATACGATTTTTTTGAGGGGTGGGACTAATACCAATAGCTTAAGTGCTTTCGGAGCTCGGTTTCCAATGCATTGCACCATATACGTGACATGATGTATGTTGTAGGTGATACGGAGATGTTTCGACGGCGCCAGTCAGCGTGTATGTGGGCCGACATACCTACATACGGTGTGGGCAATGTTCGTGCCGCAACAAACGGCACGAGTTACAATCGGATTTTACGATATGTTTAGGGTAGCGTAATATTTGGGTCAGCGTTGAAGTTAGTATTTCTGAGGAAGTTGTCATTAAAACCGACAAAAATCCGAACGGAACATTACGTAATAATTTCTCTGATCAGATTTTCTCTTTTTTGTTCTCGATTCCTTTCACTTGTTTCATTTGGCATACCGTATGTGTTTTTGTGTTCTATTAAATGGTAGCACACGAATGGCAGGCACATATTTGCTTTCTTACATACAAATACTCCACTGTTTGTCAGAGACTTTGTGTAACGTTGATCGGACTCTCTCTCCCTCTCTCTCTCTCTCCCCTCTCTCTCTCTCTCTCTCTCGCTCTCTCCCCCTCTCTTCTCTCTCTCTCTCTCCCTTTTTACTCTCTCTCCCATCTCTCTCTCTCTCTCTCTCTCTCTCTCTCCCTTTTTACTCTCTCTCCCATCTCTCTCTCACTCTCTTCCATGGGAACACATTATCGAGCGCTCTAGTTTTCAGCGCGAATGTGAAATCGAAAAGCGGAAGGTCGGTCGAAGGTTCATGTTCCCACAATAATCTAATAAAGCTTCGTTGGAGGTGGGGAGGGGGGGGGGGCTCTTCCTCTCTCCCACTTGGGATGTAGTTCAACCTGGGTGCATGAGGAAAATGGGTCGCCAAGTTGTGTCAAGTTCGTTCTAAGTATCCTTCCCCACCAACTGTAGTACGTACCTTGCATTCCATAGAAATGTATTATGCAATAGACGATTCCATTGCAATCAAGTATTCCATTCGAAATACCTCAGTTTAACTCGTTTTACTGTTTATTATCTCTCTTTTTTTTTTATCCTACTTCACTCTCAAAATAATCATACATCCCCTAACATTCCACAACATTTTTTCTGACATTATAATGTGGATTCTATTTGATTGTCATTATAACCCTTCCGTACATAATTATTTGGATGTTGATGTTGTTTTCGGGGAGGGGGTTAATAGAATTGTAGTGTCCCTATCATCTCGTTGTCGAAAATCTCTTTTTTGTCTCAGCTTAGAAACAATCCCTAATAATGTTCCTGTTTCTATGTCTATGTTTATGTCCATGTCACTTGAAGCTACTGCCACGAGAGCACTATCACAACAGCTAACTGTATCGCTATCTCAATCACCTAGATGAACAAAATCGATAACCGAGAAAACAGAGGAGAAATCGCCTAGATAACGACCGTCTAAAGTAGTTCAGACGCCAACATATAGACCTCGGGTGGTAAAACCGGGAAAGGGGGATACTTAGGGTCGCCACCTTCCCCCCCCCCCAAGAACATCAGATAGACGCCCCATCCCCACCCTTCCCGATGTAAACCCTCTTTTCCCTTGAACAATGGAGCATGCTTCTCTCTCCTGAACCATGAAAAAAAATGCTCTGAGTAGTTGTTTTCTTTTTCATGGCGATGACCGGTGCCCATTTTTGTTTTAAAATCATTACAATTTCCGTGCACTTAGCATGGCGAAGAGACGCCTTATGCTCTATTGGATTTCGGCTGAATATGATTCAATAAGTAGTGTTCTTTTTTTTCCACTGCTGTTTTTTGGTTTGTTTGTGTGTCCAAGAATATCGGCCTCCTTCGCCAATCCCTCAAAGGTTCCGATTTTTTGCTGGACGCCACAATAAAAAAGCGTATATAGCAAGATGAATTGTAAAGCACAATCTAACAAATTAAACAGATCGATTATTTCAGTGCCTTTTCATGGACTAGTATATCAATCACCCTGTGGACGTATTCGTCCATTTCTCTCCAGCTTCGTTTTCGAAAATAAATGCAAATTATCTTCGCTATTTTTACACCTGTCAATAATTCGAAAAAATAAAATCTCACTAAAATTAGATAAGCATAACTATCTCCTCTCTTGAAGCAGTATAGGTTGCAATCGGTATGTTTTGACGTCATCGTGTATATTAACGAACATATTTAGACCTTCACTATAATCTTATTACTCTCATGGTATTTTGAGAATAAATTTTTGAAAACAATTTTCATTGAATTATTTATATGAATCGTTATTCAGGGAAAACCCCACCCCTTCTAAACAATTATGGATCCACCTATAAGTAAAATGAAAGTATACACCCTAATTTATTTCTGTAAAGATATCCAGAGGTGCATCGTGTAGTTAAAGGCGTATCTAGATGACCAACCCCCCCCCCCCCGCACACACACACACACACACACACACACACACGCACACACTCCGCGCCCCTGGACTAGTACAGATACTTTGCATGGGTGGGGATGTTCATGGGTGTCCGGGGGTTAGTAGTCCCACGTGCATGGGAGTCCAGGGGTAGTGATATGTCTTTGTAAAGCACCCGTAATCTCCCTGTCCAATCCCCTCCCCCCCCCCCCCCTTTGTCCAACTTTTATATTTCTTATTTTGTCCTATTAAGAATGAAGAGTCACCGGAGATGGAGCATTGGCAGTATCGCGTCACGGTATCCTTGACAACGGATGCCGCGGGGCGTCCTTATTCGATATGCCTGCCGTTTGGGCATTTTCAATATTATTCTGATCCGAAATTACACTGACCTGAAAAAGAAACTAAGAGGGACGTCGTTCTTCCCAGTAGCACAGATAGAAGGGTTATATATTGTGTCTTGGGGATTCAGATGGAATATTGATGCCAGAACTCATGGTGTGTCAAAACTTGACAAGACTCGGTATCACTTGGTTTCGATAACTGTTGACTTTATGAAAATACAAGAACATTTCAATATTTGGCGGTTTGCTTAATTGTTCGTGTGACCTTCTCCAATTAGAAATTGTAGATCTAACGTGAAGAAACCGTAAACTTTGTTTGATTTGTATAGGATAGACATGAAATATATGTTTTGACTCTGGAATCATTTGAACACTCAGTAGCGATATTTTGTTTTACCCTTGGCTTCGCGTTAAGCTCGCAAAAAAAGAGCTGGGTATGATGTTCTGGGTCATATAGACTCTGAATATAGATATGTATGTTTAGATGAATAGAACAGAGCTACGCGACTAAAATAAATATGCCTACCTGCGGGCAACATGCATGTGGTTAAGATGGTTAGGGCAGAGTCATTTGTTTATTCAAGATCCGTAAAACTACCTGCAGAAAGAGGATTGTATCTCAATGCGTAAAGGGTCTAAATATTAATTTTGCGCTTTGAGACATGGATCCTGACGAGATTGAAAAGGTTCATATGGAACGAGGAACACGAAACAACATGCTTGTTGGGGTGTGGCGTAGCTCAAGTTCCGATATAGGGCACTTTGGAGGGGGCTCTGGTGTTATTTGTTGGATGACTGCAAATTAACAAGGCCATTTATTGGGGTAGGGGTGATAGGGCATCTCCCCTCTCTATTTCTACCGCTAAATCTCTCTTTTTGTTGGGGGTGGGGTCATTTGCTTGGGGAGGGGCGCTTGCCCTGCTATACCCCACTGGCTACGCCTCTGCAATTTTTATCTGTTATAGCAGCAAGGTTATACCATAGGTATCCCGAGGTGTATAATTCATAATAATATATAGAAAGAAAGTGAGTGTCCTGGGCGACAGCCGATGCCCCCGTGAGGATGATAATTATGACGCTTAAAATTCATGGACAAGCTATAATGACTGACATTCATCTTGTTGTCGAGTCATGTTGACATTAATATCAGCTCCTATAATCACTGTATCAATTAAGAGAGAGGGAGAGAGAGGGAGAGAGAGAGAGAGAGAGAGAGAGAGAGAGAGAGAGGGGGGAGATACATAGAGAAGGAGACATAGACAGCATGGAGAGGGATAAAGAATTAGAGAGATAGGGAGACAGACAGGCAATTATACAGACGGAGAGGGGCGATGGGCGAGAGGGATAGGGATAGAGATAGATAGAAAGAAAGAGGGAGAGAGAGAGATGATTACGAGAAAGGAAAGAGACAGCAAGCAAGACAGAGGACGGATAAAACAAGAGGAGATAAATGAGTTAGATTGAAAGAGAGAGAGAGAGAGAGACTGAGAGAGAGAGTTAAAACATTAGAGAGAGAACGTTATAGAGAGACGCAGAGAGGAAGAAAATTAGCTATCAAGCATCATAACTTGTTACATAAATATAGAATCTTCCCGATAGAAGTTATTTTACAATTTATTACATAACAACCCCATTGTGGCCTTGTGTGCATGTATAGTTAGGCCACAGAAGGTAATTGGCTGATATTATGACAAAAATGTAAAAATAACGTTATAATTGATATTATACTGTGAAATTAGCAGGAAAGCGTGAACTTTTTCCCTGCTGAGAATCTAATAAGAAGATGTTTGAACACTGGTGAAAGAAAATCTAAATTGGATTGCGTTTCTGATGATGTCAAAATAGTACCTGACACAATCTCCTACTGACTGCAACACTATAAATCACGATATGACTGTCTATGTGTGTGGTACTAACATAGATAAATAATAAATAAATACATCATTTATTATCAGATACCAAGATTAAGTAATTAAGAAATGTAATCATAATTCATGTCGGGAATTTATTGCGATGGATTTTATCGTGATATACAAATAAATGGTTGGTTGAAGAATATGTTTTTCAATAGTTTGTTTAATTCGAATAATTATGATAACTTTGAGAAATATGAAATGGAAGTTGAAGTGCATACTCTCACTTAATTTTCGACTAAAACAAAAAATTGTATTTCTTTGTTTGTTTGGTTGGTAATTTTGTTTCCTTCATCTCCACTTCATTTTCAATGGAAGAGGGTGCCGACATAGTGCAAAGCTCTTAGAGAATTGTATGGATCCACATTTTTGTCATGATCATCATTATAACAAATTTCCTATCGGTATCAATCTTTCCCTATTATAATAAATGATTTATTTCCATTATGCATCGTTATCCTATTCTTGTTAATCTTTTTAATCGATTTACCTTTTCTTCGTTTTTGTCTCGTCTTGCAGCTTTTCCTGGTAGATAACTGTGCAGACGAATGGCGGATCGCCATGACATGGTCGCGGTGCGCCCTCATCACAGCGGAGCTGGTCATCTGCGCAGTCCACCCCATCCCCGGCCACTATACCTTCCGATGGGTCACGCAATGGGCCTTCACGCACGAAGAACGCGAGGCAGAAGCCGACGTCGATATTTTCCTATCCATACCCATGTTTTTACGCCTCTATCTAATTTGCAGGTAAATGAGAAAGTCCGCGAAATGGTCATTTTAAGTCCCTTTATCCACTATCAAATTTGCAAGTAAATAATAAAGTTTCATAGTCCTGAAAATCCGCATTCATTCATATGAATCCTTTTCCTCCCTATATCCATTACATTACTGCATAACTCTATCTCATTTGGTGGTAAGGAAAAAGTCCTTTAAGTCCTCTATCTAATTTAAATGTAGAAAATAATCTCTTTGATGAATCACGAGATAATTTCAAAGCTATTTCGAGTTATCATGTCTAATATAGGAGCTTCTATATTTATTTATTTTTAAATGCAAAATATTGTTAAGTTGTTTATTTAAGTTAGCAAAGAGTGTATACGGCTTTTCACTTGAATAATGTACGGCTACGTCTTATGGGCTACCTTAACGTCAAACTTACACATTTTCCGCGTTCTTCTTTCAACGGGTGTGGTCGATACTTCATCAAATATTCTGTTTCTTCATATCTTCCTCTTTTCATTATGATAATTGGCAATTGGCATACACTTGTACATGTTTACTTCTTTATTTTCATCCACAGAGTTATGTTATTACACAGTAAGCTATTCACCGACGCCTCATCGCGTAGTATTGGCGCCCTCAACCGAATCAACTTCAACACGCGATTCGTCATGAAAACCCTCATGACGATATGTCCGGGCACAGTACTCCTTGTCGTAACCATCACCCTTTGGATCCTCGCCAGTTGGATCATGCACGTGTGTGAAAGGTAAAACAAACCAAACATTGCCCCCTCCCAAACGGTACACCCCCCCCCCCAACCCACACTTGCGGCAAATTTTACCCCTCCACCCTTGGACTCTTTACAGAGAGGGGCCTCATTTTTAATCTAGGTTCGAAAAAATAACCATCACTTTTTAATCCTCGCCAGTTGGATCATGCACGTGTGTGAAAGGTGCCAAAAATACTTATAATATGTGATATTTTAAGAATAAGAAGCACTTTTTAAAAACGTCCACCCTTATCAGAACTCTACCTTCTCTTTAAGGCTTTCCCTTCGAGTCCCTGCATCTCATTTCCATAACGCAGCTGAGACTACGTGGGGCTTCATATAAATCCCAAATCTCATTCTGCATATTTACGATATTTCAAGGAAACTGTTCCTTTCTCTCTCTCTACTCACTGTTGCACGCTAGGCGTCTATATTTGGTGGTCTTATGCATCGATTTATGCGTGATGCGCTGGAGTGACGTGTTGTCGATGTGTTCTATTATTTTGTCTTACAGGGCAAACCAAGACTTGTTCTTTCCCCCTCCCCCCCCCCCCAAAAAAAAAAGAAGAAAAGAAACAAATGTCGCACTTTGCTCATTGATACATTTTCATTTAAACAATACATCATTTATTATTTATGTGTTAATTACCATGTATTTAGTTGGTTATTTATTCATTCATTATATTGGATTCAACTTCCTTCCTGGGAGGGCTGGGTGTGGTGCTAAAGACCTTTTTTCAGTTATAATGCATTATTTTTTTTCAACTGGAAATAGTGTTGTTGAAATAATGCAATTATGAATATTTTAAGTGATTTAAAAGTGAGATGTTTTAGCTAAATATTTATTGCTCACTGTTTTTAATTGGATTTCGCCCTTTTTGAAATTTATTTAGATTTCGAAATACACGGAGTATATTATTGCATCCATCCAGAAACATTATTCCTGAGAAATGCTTCACCCGATGTTTGATTTTTCTTCTGTTTTTAGTTTGTATTGTTATGCAATTCCCATACCGAATGTCTGCGTCATATACACTCTCAAAAATTTTCCTTTGACGTTGGCCATGCCTCCTCTATAATTGGCAAAAATGACACACCACCCGGGCAGCCGTGATTAAGCCGAAATGGTCTCGTCTTATTTACATGTTGCCAGTGACCTTACTCACTCCAGATCACTGTGGGCCTATTTTATTTTATTTTCCCGTTAAATCCACTGCCCGAAATGCGTCACTGACGTCCGAATAGCGTCCATGTTTGGGAACGAGATACCCTGTTACATGTGCTATTACGCACTTGTTGCAACTAACAGCCAGTTATACGCATTCGGGGAAAAGAGGAGAGAAAAAGGAAAGACTGCGAAAGTATGTTTTTACTCTCCCTGTGTATATGTGTGCCATTCTTTCGGTTTTAAGGCATATTGACTCAGCCGTACCCCATATAAACTGCATCATATAATCCTAATTTCTTATCATTGAACTTAATAACTAAAATGGTTTGATACATTATCATCGGGACACCGAATGAACCCCTCTACCCTCCCCCTCCCACCATCGCCCATCATTTTCTCACAGCCTGCAGATGGATCAATGCAAATACAATTTATCTGGAAATGCCCGCCCTTTTTCAGGTCAATTTCTTCCCCCAGATGTTTTCATACAGCTATTTACCAAGAAGGTTATGTTTATCAGCTACTTTGAATGGGTTGCCAACCCTCCATTATGTACAGTTTCTCTGTTTCTTTCCCTTTGAACATAACAATATTGTACATTAACTTTCAGTATTTATTAAGCACTTGGTATAAGACAGTATGCACTAATCCATCCTTAAACTAGAGTGCTCCTCAACGAATGCATCGCTCTTAACACATGTTTAGAGACACGGATCGAATGTTTTACCTTATAGTTTAATTAAGTAGGAATGGAATAACAGAGGACAGTTTTGAGAAGAAAAAAAGAATTCTTTAGTTTGTACGTCATCTCTTGGCTGTGTTTTTATTTTCGTTAGAATAAAAAAAGGTTTGAGAAAAGTCAAAAGGCAAAGAAAGGTTAAAATAAAACTTGTTGAACGAGATACTTATGACTTCTTTCCGTCGACTAAGTAAGTTTATTGCCGATTATTCAAAAAGGGGCACTTAGTTCTTCATGTCTCCCCCCCCCCCCCTTATGCTATACACAGGATTAAGGGATCTGAGGAAAGTCCATAGCGGTAAAAGAGATTAAATGTATTAGATTTTGCGCAAATAAAGATTCGAAAAGGATGAAATATTTGTCGACGACATCGGCCTCAATATTCGATGAATAACAACAACAAGGTATGTCAATACCCAACACTCTTGTTCTTCTACTGCCTGGCTAAGATAACTCCTAAAAAGGTTGTTGTTGATGTTGATAAAAAGGTCTTTACACCACTTGCCTATCATCAAATCATTGACATCAATGATTAAAACGGGTTTGCTTTATAATATCGACGGAAAATGTCCTCAAAGCTTCCTCGTCTCTCCTCACTAAGGCTGCCAGGAAATCCAGATTATTGCTCTGCATATTAAAGTGACTCGGTAACATTGTCTCAGATTCTGAAACAAAATCCTGGATTTAGCTCATGCTGCAATTATAATTATAAACATTTAAGTCAGTCAGGAACCCCATGACTTATACAAGCCGATCGCCTGTTTGATTATCAAGATATTTATGATTGTAAATCGAAATATATTGTCCGCTTTCCTAACGGTTTTTATTACACTACAGTCCATTGGGGGAAATGAGTATGGTAAAACCGGTCACTCAAAGATTTTTACTTTTTTGAGGCACTTCTTGATCATTTTGAAGCGCATTTTTTGTAGGGCTTCAATATGACACCATATCACATGCAGACACTGATAACACATGGGAGCATGCATCTCAGATTTAACGTTATTAAATAACGATGACTTTAGATCAGACAGAATCAAAGATGGTACAGAAATCCCTTGCGTGATTATTTCTGTGACAACCACTGATCTTATATTTGTGGAAGGAGAAATACGACACAAATTGTAATCCAGCCCTCTTCATTTCTTCGAAAACTGTTCTGCGAAGGTGATTTTTTTATAATTTGTCTAGATGGTAAGAGCCCTTTTGGGGGTCGCAAGACTTTTAACGTGTTTGAATCTCCGGGGTGATAGACACAAAGTAACATCTAATATGATGTTTGATATAAGACATG
The DNA here is from genome assembly GCF_000002235.5 of Strongylocentrotus purpuratus. NCBI lineage: Eukaryota > Metazoa > Echinodermata > Echinoidea > Camarodonta > Strongylocentrotidae > Strongylocentrotus > Strongylocentrotus purpuratus. The sequence continues at coordinate 8,921,428 of NW_022145615.1, forward strand.
TCCCCCCCCCCCCCCCCTTCAGATTCTGCCTCATTTTTGCTTTTATTGTAATAAAGATTACAACAGCTTGATAATTTGAGCTTAGGTGCGTTTTGTTCTATCAAAAAGATTAGGGTATCATCACAACGCAGATAAGAATCATGTAGAAGTGTTTTAGGATAATGATATCACAATGAGAACTGTATTGTTTCATAGAAAGCTGGTGACATTTTCTGTTTGAAATCAATTTGTTTTGTGTTTTCCTGCATTGCAAATCAACCCCGGCATTGTTATGATAAAAGTGAGTTTAAAAACAATACACCTCCGCATTATTCTCCGTACACACAAAATAGCGGACAATTTGAACTGCTCTGTGTACCTGTTCAGTAGCTTAATATCTACCGTTGATCGCACGGAACGAAATGCACGACGTATGGCGCGGACCGTTTCGACACGTAATTAACGCGTCCATCCTGCATGGCGGCTCCGAATAATCAGTGGGTGGTCGTGTAGCGAGTTCAATCGATTTTTATCTCTCTTTTTTTCTTCTCCTTTCCGTGTGTTCACCTCGCCTGCGCTTCCACTGCAAGAACCACAGTTAAGACATGAAAATCTTGTCTCATCATGGCGAAATATCGATGTGTAAAAACAGGTGCAAGATCTTGCTACAAGTATATATCCAGTCTTCTCTTTCATTGGTTTGGGACTGGAAAATCTATAGTAGGGAATTGGTAATTATGTGAAACAGCAAAGAAAATAAGGATTTATGTTCAAGACATGGTCCAACATACTTCGCCCTTGCAGACGATAGGAATACGCTATCGATACTACAGTGGTGCGTCGGAAATCTACATGAGGGGCATGGCAAACCTTGTTCAGCATTTTTCATCCCTCGACTGTCTATATATTGTACATGATAGCATAGGGTCGGTTGAGAAGGGTTTGCGCAGGTTAGAGGGCTTAGGAGTTAGACAAAGCTTAGAACTAGGGGGTTATGAATGTATGGGGGAGGGTGGGTGAGGGGTAGGGGGAAGGCGTGACGTCAAACAAAGAATAATTGCCTCAAATCTGTAAAGATTATGCTTGAAACTTTAGGAGACACTTCGTTTTAAAGCCGGACGGTCTCACAACGTAAAAGAAGTATGAATTATGATTGCCATAGCTTAGCGATTAGTTTGGGAGGACTCCTTTTATCTTTTCTTTTTTACGATCCCTTTCTTCTTTCTTTCTCTCTCTCTCTCTCTGCCACCATCTCAAGATTATGTAATAACTCTTAAAGGCTATTTTCATGTATCTTCCTTCTTTTTGTCCAGATATCATGACAAAGACAACAGTGAGATCCTCAACGCCATGTGGATCGTATCCATTACATTCCTATCCATAGGCTACGGTGATATGGTACCCAATACTTACTGCGGGAGAGGGGTGGCCGTCATCACTGGTATAATGGTAAGTCCCACCAGCAGAAGTTTATGTCAGGTGTCTACATCAGTCGATCTGTCATTATTGCCAGTTAACAGACTTATATCTTTACAAAGAGTAAATAGGTAAATAAAACAAAAGATATATAAAATAAAAAATGACATATAAGTAAATTTGTAGATATGAATGAATAGATAAATGAATAATGAAATGACTAAATGAATTATTTGAGAGTATAGGCCTACTTCAAAGTATTTCCTTCTTCAAAAATGTAGAAATCACAAATAATCGTAATAAAAATGAAAACATATATATCGTAAGTACATGGGGAAGATGTAATTCTAACCTGTTTTTGCGCATTATACAATAACATTTGAAATATATGAATTTAAAACAAAATTGTTTCCTTACGGACACAGCCTTCTATATCTAGTTCTCAGCAATGTGATGCCACATGTTTATATGTATGATTATGATACTTCCATGAGACTTTTTTTCCTTTTCATCTGGGCCCGGCTCGTCTTCTCGCAATTACTCAACGATATGAGAAGGTCAACTGGGAAGAAAATTGATGAAAATGACAGAAATCAATGATTGTACCGAGTCTGATTGATTGTATTTGCTTCTGTGGAAATAATTACTCAAGTGTAACACAAACTTTACATCTCAGGAGTGAGCTACTGGAATGTAATATCATTTTAATACGCCCTGCTTACATATACAACATGATATAGATAATTACTTTTCAATTTCCTTTCTGTTTTAAATATAGGTCGAATAGCTAGAATTTGTTCCTTTTCCACATTTATTAGGATTATGAAACGAAATCAACTAGTGAATCAAAATTGAAATTTATACTTACATCATACGAAGTAGTTGTAATATGATTAGAATATAAGTGTTTTTTAAAGATAACTCATTAGAATAGGAGTAGCTGTATGATTATTCATCAGAATTTTTTTTGTTAAGGAACGGGAAGGGGCTAAAGATATAGTAAGATATATTGTAAATTACCACGTTATTTATATAAGATCATGTCCCTTTAACGGTTTATACATTAACAAACAAAAATGTATACAAACCTGTTAATGTACGGTAAATATTGGAATGTGGAAAGAAAGCTCATCGGGATCACCCCGTGATCGAACAACATAGTGATTCTAATGCTTGGTATTCCCAAGTCACTTTTCCAGTCGAGCACAAGATTGATGGTGTGAAATTTGAATGATCAATTACAGGGTTATGGCATTAACAGGTTGTTCGAATTAGATGTTTACCACCAAGAAAGTGTACTCCCTGATCACTCTCTCTCTCTCTCTCTCTGTCCCTCTCATTCATTACTTCACTCTTCTCCTCAACTTCTAGTGTTTTTCTTCTTCCTCTCTTCCTATGTTCGTATCCATCTCTCAGTCAACCCCTTTTCCCCTTGTCATTCATCGGATCATCTTTCTTCTCTCCAGAAATTTCTGATTTTCATCCTGTTCTATTCTTTCTTTCTTTCTTGCAACTGTCCTATAGGTTCTTTCTCCTCTTCCTGTCCATACATTCACCTCTCTCTCTCTCTCTCTCTCTCTCTCTCTCTCTCATATTTAAAGAAGAAGTCAGAATCACATAGCGATTGAATGAAAGGAATGCAGCATGCCGGTGAGGTAAAGTCAAAGGCGTCAACAAGTAACATCTTTCTTTCATTTCTTTTCTCAAATTATATCTATATATTCAGTAAGTGTTTTACATCATTTCCCTATAAGTATTTCTAGATGATGACTAATTCAAGACTATTTGATTTTCTTGTCCTATCTCAAACCAGGGAGCGGGTTGCACGGCTCTTGTTGTAGCAGTCTTGGCGACCAAGTTAGAGCTGAGCAGAGCAGAAAAACACGTCCATAATTTCATGATGGATAATCAACTTACAAAACGAGTAAGTATTCAAGACACGTCGTATCTAGTAAAATCACTAGTGGGATCGCTTACCGAACATGCCTTTCATTTATCAAAAATGGTCCTTCTACAAATGTATTTCAAATTCAAGTCATTTTTCTCTACGTCGCATAAGTAACTTGCCGATTAGTGTTAATAGGGAAAAAAATTCTCTTCTCACCACACCTAAAAGGACAGCATTTGTATGGTACCAATTGTGTTAACCAATTGAAATGTGTATGGCACCAATAATGTGTAAACCAAAGGAAATGCATAGACTCTCTAAGGGAGATTATCATACACACATTGGCCGATTTGGGTTATTATCCCCATTCGTAAGTTATAATAAGTCATTGAAATGTCTCTTTTTTGGCAAACACAGTAAACATTTGTTGTATATGCACAATAATTAAATAAATCTATATACTACATGGCTGTAATTTTTACACAGAAATATGTTTACCTCAAATTTCTCCATAAAATATGATTATACATTCATAATGAGATATTAAATGTGTTTGTTTCGTTAAATGTCTACCGTAACACAATTATTACATATTTTGTAACTAGCTTTGGAATCAATATGAAGAGTTGTATATTAAACAAGCCATTCCAGGTTTGAGGCTAGTGAAATGAGGACACCGGTCGAAATCAAAATTTGGCCACAGGAGATCAAGCAAATAATAATCTAGACATACATTCTGCTACTAAAAAAGATGATTCATAAACACATATAAACGGTCTGTCCTCGTTCCAGTGCTGAAGTCGTCATTACTGCTCTAGGCAAATCACTTCTAATTTCATATCTTTTAAGGAACATTCGCCGAGAGGTAAACGTCACAATATTATTTGATCATGGCTAATCTTAAAGGACGGTTATTGCTATGAAGGAAATTACGCGAACAAAATTACAAGACGTCGTTCTATCTCGGGAGAGATATCATTCCGCGTTGCAAGGTTAGCCCCGCGGCACTACTTCCTGCTTGACACATTGCTTGATCTACATCCGCGGGTAAATTGGGACAATATTTAAGGGGGAAAATATAGGTGATTGGGCGATGTTAAGCAGAATATGTCCCCTGATAAGAGGTATTATTACCTTAATGATAATTAAACCACATGTGTCACTTTGATTACATTTCTTACAAAGCTGAACAGGGAAGAGGTGGAGTGGAAGAGAGAAAATATCCGATTTTTTTTTCCTGGGGGGAGAGGGCGGGAGTTCAATACGGACCCAAAAGGAGACAGATTAGAGAAAATCACACATTTCAATCTTCTGGATATACAGGCATGCTTTCGACAAATTTCGCAAACATAATGAACTTTTCCAAAAGTGTTGGTCTCAACTGTCTGAGGCCCTTGTGATATTCTTTTCCATTGATATTATCTTCTCTTTTTAATCATACTCCTGTAAACAAGCACCAATAACTGCTAGTCATGCATATGCCCTACATCTTGTGTTTAGGCGATAAGGTAGTCCCTTCTGCATGGTTTCTTTCTTAAGAAAAGCCCCAAATGAGGACAATAACCAGCAAGGTTTCCATTTTAAGAAGCTAACCAGGCATGTAAGGCAATACGAGGAAAAAAAAAAAAAAAAAGTACACGCGTGGCCTGTATTTAGGTACAGTTTTATTGCAACTACAATCAATTTCCGCGCTTAAATGCAATCGCTGGTGAAATTCGCATCTCAATCTAAATACCGTTCGCTCACCTCCAAAGTGGTGTGTACATGAAGATATACGGCGTACATTGTTTGCTTAAGAACGCTGTATGTGTAACACAGGATGACTTGGAATGAAGCTTGTCCTATCTCATATTGGCTCAGTAAATACTTCGTTTACAAGTAGATTGGCAATAAGAATAGCTCAATCAAACATGATGCAATCCTGTCAACATTTGCAAGGCCTTTTTTAGTTATCGCTCTCACTCTCCTCCTCCTTTTCATCTACATTTCTTCTTTGATATGAACAGGGTACTATCTCATATTACATCACTCGTATTTTCCCTCTCTCATCTCCCTCTCTCTCTCTCATCTCCCCCTCTCTCTCTCTCTCTCTCTCTCTCTCTCTCTCTCACTCTCAACCACTCATGCTGTTTTTTCCGCTCTACATCCATACTTTTGTTTTGTTTTCTTGTTGCATCTGTATACCCCCACTTTGTCTCTTCATTTCTAATTTCCTCCAAATACACTCTTTCCGTTCGCTTTGTGATTATTTATGTCTCTTTGGATGCCCACATATAATATGACCATGCCCTCTGCCCCCCCCCCCCTCCTCTCTCTCTCTCTCTCTCTCTCCATCTCCCTCACTCACTCACTCAGATACACACACTCAAACACGCTGTCTCTACTGTATTTCTGCATTAATTTTATTTCTACTACAATAGCATAAAAGGAAGAGTCAAATACAAATCTAGATCGTGTAGTTTTCAAAAGTATACTGTCAAACAGAGGTACTCAATACTGTCCAAAAGATGTAATTAATAATGATATTTATTCGATCTCTCTCTCTCTCACTTTTCCCACTTTGTGTGTGTGTCTCTCTCTCTCTTCCGAAGGTCTTTGAAAGTGATTCATTTCTTTCGATACACGTATATAGATCGTTATTTTTCATCTGCTGTCCGCGACATTCATAATGACGTCATAGTTTAGGATTTAAATTAATGCTTTCTCTATGAATAAATACGGATTTACCTGGTTGCCATGGCAATTTCCCGATGAGAGGAGGAGGAGGCTTAAGAGATTATCATATTGATAAAAATACAACGTGAGGCTTGGCTTTTAGACCACAGCGTTTTGACGTATACCGGTATCGTGGCAACTTTAAACCAGGGAGAAAATACTTCACGTTTGTGTTAAGTGCTCTCTAATATATTTTTGTTGAAATCTGAAATCGTTGGAAAAAGATGTGGAAATCGTTTAAATGTCAACTGGCTATGTTTCTGTAGAATTATCGTAGCAAAGGCAGCGGCTGCACAATGATCATGATAGAGCTTTTGAAAAATGTATATGAACAAGTGTAAGAAAACATGGTATTAAACTTTCCGTCTTTGTAAATGTTTATTTAAGCACTTGCCATCATGATTGAATATCAGAAAGAAACCCTTTTCTAAATAATCGTATTGATTCTATAGATTTCTAGTTTCAATCATCAAATATGCATTTTACAAAATTTCTTGAGTAAAACGAATTCCTCATTGGGCACACTTCTGTTTACGTTAAATTGAATATTACCCTTTCACAATTATTTTAAAAAGCAAATGATAATGGGAGCACCAACAAATATTACTCCAATGTATGTGAAGTAAATTCGAATTTATAATAAATACCGTGGTATCTGTACGATAAGGTTATTGTTGCACTTAGAAGACTCAATCGAAAAGAGATACCTCATACCTATTCGGTGTTTGATTTCGTAATTTGGAGAGCCGTTGCTGGGTGTTATAGAGAGTGAGTGAAAAGTAGATCCCGCCAGAACGAAAACAAATACATTTAATGATGTTAGGCACGTTTGTTTGAGATGTTTACGAGTCGGGTTTCATGGCGAAATCTCATTAAATCTAGGTATTGGGTGTAAAAGAGGTTGAGGTAAGCTTTGCCTTGGTACTTAGCTTTTGAAAGATATCTAGGTTTTTTGTTGGTATACCTTATTGGTAATTCAATCAATAAAAAAATTGTGCTGTAGATACATCGTAGATAATTCTCTCGTGGCCATGGTCAAAATAACAGGGGAAATCTAAAGAGAATAAACGCAAAATATATTTTGTGCCTACCTTCTCTTCTTCTGGAAAAAAATTCAAATATATGATGGTACTAATAGCTAAAAGAGATTTTACAATTCAGTTCTCAACCAAATATACCTGTTTCCCTCAGGAAAGAAGTCACTGTAATATTGATTATGAAAGTCCTTGATGACTACAAGGCGGAAAAAAGTAATGAATATAACATGTCCGTAAATATTTTGTATGCAACATTTATATAAAGCAATAACAAGAAAGGCAATTGCATGTCGGGTGTGGTTCGTTTTACCATAACCTCTGGCACAAAAACTGCGATCTCTTTAAAGAGAGAAACCAAGGCGATTTGTGATTTTTATTCCTCATTTAATACATGATGATTTATTAGAATGTGTGTCTGTAAACAAGGATTAATGGATAACGTATTTTGCTTTGATAGACAAGCATTATTAGTATTTAGCTGAGGGAGACAAGGTTGAAAATCCTTATTCGATTGGAAATACACAGGCTTGAGATGTTCGATTTAACCATCAAATTTTCTTGCGGTTAAAAAAAAGAAAGAAATCGAAATTCAAAACTTGATTACCGAACGGGAATATTTAATTTGATAATCTAAATGCATGATTCAATCACAACAAGTTTTTTATTCATCTCTTTTTCGACCTTAGAAAAGTTTTTGCTTCATCGGCCTTGATAAAATAATAGTAGAACTCGTGAAATATGCAGCAAATTATAATACATCTCTCATCTGTGCGAGAAATACATGTGGAGTTTATTTTGTCAATATCAATATAAAAACAATATTACGTCGTTCTTTTATCACATGTGTTTTGGTTATTTTACCTGACTGCTAGGAAGGCATGTTTATGCTATTAAGTAAGAAAGCAGGGGACCGGCGGCTTTTTGTCCTCTCCGAGGGGTTAGTTTGGTAATGAGGATAAATTTCATACCAAAGGGCACTACTGCAGCAACTCTGTTTCAAACCCGTGAACTCCTGGTTACGAGACAACTGCTCTACCACTAAAGCAATGGTAACCACTCAGTGGAGATTTTCTTTATCGTTTTATTCTTCAAGTAAGTGCGGGTCCGCGAATAAAGACAAAACAACTGCAGTTTAAGTGGTCGTCAGCTGTCAGTCATTTTGACATTAACCTTTGATTTTTCTTTCCCTGCTGTTTTATTTATCCACAGTTAAAGAATGCAGCTGCCAATGTATTGAGAGAAACCTGGTTGATCTACAAATACACCAAACTCGTCAAACACTCAAGCACAAGAAGAATAAGAAAACACCAAAGAAAATTTTTAAATGCGATTCATAAGTAAGTATAAATCCATGATTCTATGTAACGGTCTTGCTGTCATGGTCGTAGTCCCGGCTACTCTTTTCAGTGCTATGTCGGAGTTCGAGGCAAAACTTGTTGAAATTATGGAAATATTGTGTATCTTGGTTTATAGGTGCAATGTTTGGAGCTAAAATTCCTCATCTGACACATGTTTTATTTCATTAGATACCTACGTATCAAACAAACAACACAACTATGATTTTGTTGTTATATAGTGATTTTAGTGAACAAGCTTGTTTTCTGAGCCAGAGCAAGGTTCGTTCAAAAGTGTTGTGTTATTGATTGGTGTCACAAATATCAATTTTCACCAAGAAGAGAAGATCTCTAAAGAAAGGGACTATATTCCCCAGCTTGAAAATAAAAAAAACCTGTAGGCAACTCCTTTCCTGACAGATATTGCCTTGTAATATTTCACCATATATGAAAGAAACGTGCTCTTAATCCTGCTTCTGGCCGAGAACGTTAATCATTCAAAAACCAAACTGAGAACATAAAACTTGTTGTTTGTTCTCGGTCGTTAAGTTCCTCGTATATTTAATGTTACCCTTATAAAAAAAATTGATGGGAAACTTGATCTAGGCACATCACTGCCCTTCCACCTCCTTTTTTCTTTTACTATACAGAGAGTTTAATATTGGCTATTATATTGCTTATTCTAGCTGAAAAATTTGTAGGGATCAAATGTCATAGTATACTAATATCCTATTCTGCCTCAAGATCGTATACTCACCTGAAATAGTTGTATCTAAAAATAGGGACATGAAATTGATAACAACAAATAATGTAAAGCATGCTGTTTTGTGTGAATGCATCGATCGCATTGAACTCACAATTTGATGCAAGATGATGCCTAAACAAAAGTGGATGGGGTTTTAAATACCTTTATGTATGACCAAGACGTTAGCGTAACAGCAGAGGCGAACACAATGGCCCGAATTCACACAAAGGAGGTTTGTACAACCTTGGTTTGAAACGCGTCGAAACGCGTCATATGACGCACATAAACCTAGGTTTGTCGACAAACCTCCTTCGTGAATTCGGACCATTGCGTTTACACGTACAAAGACGAATTCGCACATCGTTAAAGTTCTTCAGATTAGATACATTTAAATAAATTAATACAGTTGTGTTGTATTTCAAAAAGAGGTCATTTTGTCAACCCTTGGTTTTATTCATTTTACATTTTACACAGCCTCCAAGCCAGTGTTATTGATTTCTTGTTCACATGTTTTAGAAATGTTTGTTGTTGTACTTTCCTTTTTATTCCCTCATTTTTTTAATCACAAACAAGCCCCTTGTAAATGACTGAATAATTCAACAAATGTCCCCGGGTTTTGACAGGACAAACGGCACGCTGGTATTATGCTCCTTTTTAACGGCATCCAAACAAACAATTCATGATTTATGCAGACGACACCCTTGCCAATAGGAGATATAACGCGGGAAATGTTCGTCCTCTGTTTGGTTCTGCTTAATGGGCAAAATATCTAGAGGGCATGTACTTCGCGATGACCATCCTCTATTCATCTTCATCTTACTTCGTATGATTTGATCTATCTCTCGCCCTACCGCTACCCCTAAACCTCCCCTCTCGCTTCATATATATATATATATATATATATATATATATATATATATTGTGTGTAATACTGTTTCTCTCTGTATTTCTGTTCCCTACTTTTCTCTTTCCATAATCTCCTTCTAGACCAATTCTCTCTCTCTCTCGTCTCTCTCTTTTTTGGTAGTTTTGTAGTTGTGGTGTGTTTGTGTGTCAGTGCAATCGCATTTCATCTTTCTCCCGCTCTTTCTGTATTTGTTGATCTCTCTTTATCTATTTTTTATTTTGGATATCACTCTCTGTTTTCCTTTCTCAGTGTTCCGCTCCTTTTCTCGCGAATATCTCTAATATACCTCCATTTTTTCTTTTCATCTCACTCCCCTTTTTCCTCCCATTCCCTATCTCTCTGTAACTATCTATATTTGTGGGCTTCCTTTAAATCTTAATTTTTTTTTCTTCAATCTTATCTCCCCGCTGTCACTCTGCCTGTCCTCAGACGTCCATTAAAGTGAAACTCGATAAGGATAGGAGTTTTCTTTAGAGTTCGGCTAATTTCCAAGAATGTTTTCCTTCTCTTCAAACCGCAGCTCTGAGCCCCACTCCTGATCTCTGGAATAAAATAAGATTTCCTAGACTTTTGACTTCTCTCTCTCTCTCTCTCTCTGCCTCTCGTTTTCTCTCTCTCTCTCTCTCACCCTGTCCGTGGCTATCTCTCTCTCTCTCTCTCTCTCTCTTTCTTTTTCTCGCTGAAAGTATGGAGTCCCATTAGTCCCTGTTACGAAAGCTTAATCGCTTACACGATTTGGCTGTTCCATCTTTGGCCCAAATTAGCCTTCCATTTTTACCCCATTCCTCAAGCTCATACAATCCAGAAGGTTGTAGAGTTGTGGAGGTATTTTATAATTTAAAATGACGTTACAAGCGGTAAGATCCTGCCATGAGTGCAAGATGTAAGATGTATAACAAACTAACCATTTTTATGCGTTGCCTCCCACTTTACACATTACACCATCTCCTTTTACAGGTTAAGAAAAACAAAAATGGATCAGCGAAAGTTAGCTGACGAAGCAAGCACAGTAGTAGATATGGCGAAGGTAAGGTTGTCTGTAACCATGGTAGCAAACTAACCACCGTCTTGCAATTCCATCCTTTCCACCCTCTGTATTTTACACCAAAGGTTTTCATTTCGATAATTTGATCAACAAGTGCCTCCTATTCTAGTTCCCACCAACGAATGAAATTTTAATTTCCTCCGGTCATGGACACATGCGTAACTTAATGACTTGGTCAATATGTGAATTTAAAGCTGTATAGTTTAGTCCTGTATGGAAAATGGACTGTATGTGTTATGTATTGAAAGGAATGAGGGTCAGTCTATGTGTTGAACACGTGAGAATGTGAACGTTATACATGAATGGCCGTTAATAGTCAGTATGTCCTAAATACAACCTGATGGCTGTATCCTGAGATTGTCTAGATTCCCAGAATGGCTGTGTGAATCGACTAACGGTCTTCATTTGTGGACGTTTATAGTCGTAATTCCATCCGCCACTGTTGTCTGTATGCAGTTCGGTAGACGGCCGTTTTTGAAGGACAAGGGATGTCCTCCGTTAACGGCATAATTTCAGCATCAGCTAACACGCGACCGGTGAGCCACGCTGCTCACTGCAGCAATTGTGCCGTTATCGGAGGACATCGGTTATCCTTAAAAAACGGCCACCTCCCTGACCGGCATGGATAGAGCATCATTTTGTTGCCTACACCACACACTCAGTTCGTATCTTTGTTGGTCACGTGATCACTCGTCTCTCCATCCGTATGTTTTCCATTCATTTTGTGGTGTCTTGAATCAGCCTCGACGGTGTCTCCCGCCAAAGCGCTGAATACACAACCATTAAACAGAAACGTAGCATATGCACGAAGGTCCTTTTGGTATGCACACTGAATATGTATGCACCCTCGCTCCTTCTCTATATTTTTTCTCTCCAAAATACGCAACCATCCATACTCTCCTATCTTTCATGCTCTTATTTTCATGTTTTATTTCTATCTCTTACTTTTTTGCTCTGCGGATTTTAAGGCAATGCCTGTGGATTATCGAAAGCAGCTGCAATTGCCTGGCGCATTTTGTTTTATTCTGCGCTCTTTATTCCTCTCTCCCTTCTCTGTACCTTTTTCTCAGTCTCTCCGTCTCTTTCTCTCTCTCTCTTTCTCTATCATTTTCTACTATGTATAGACTGGCTTCCAATCCGCTTAAAAAAGGATAATAAAAGTGCATTTGTTCATGTATAATGCGCAAATGATTTTGATCATCCGATTCAATTAAAGAAAAGAATGGAGAAAAAAGCTGATGGGATTGATATTCCTCAGGTAATATGTTAGGAAATTATTCATAATGCATCCTGATGCAAATGCTATTTAAGGTAGATTGTTTAATTTGTATGTGTATGGAGTATTCATTTACAGCTGCGGTAGAGTCATTATAAATATTATAGCGCAGTTTCCTGCAGCGACCATCGGGTTGAATTAGTGAAATGTCGTGCTAGTCCAGTGACATCTCGACTTTTGATTAAGCCTGTCAATGCCGAAATCGGGAATAGGTTATTTAGAGCCGAAATTTTCGTGCACGTGTGCTATAAAGACAAATTGGAAGAATTTACTTATCGTTGTAAACATGATTTTAGAATACAGTACAAGATAGGTTGAACTTGTAACCGGTTGAAGGATATAATAATCCGAAAATTGAATTAAAAAAGCATGTTAATGATGAAATTCCCGGGCTTTAATTGCGCCAATTTTGCCATGTGTCCGTAAATAATCTTGAAGTTTTTAAGGGGATTAATATTAAGCACATGATTAGGTCTACATATGACCATTGTATTTTGAATGCTTTGCTAGTATAAGCATCGTATTATGATGTAAAGCGACCTGTTGAATTGATAGTGATCATTTCAATCGGATAATTATAATTCAAAGCTAGAATGCTAGATCGATTTAAGTTGAATGTATCTCATAAAACAACTTATTTTAATAGAGGCAGTTTCGCATCTCTCTTTTCGATAATACTCGCGAGCTACAATATAAATAATGATAATTATTTTATTATCTAAAATAACTTACAGGATTTATCTCAAGGTGGATGGATGTATAAAGACTTTCATGGAAAATAAGATTGGAGAGCAATTGCTTAGTCTCGCATAGGCCTATTTTCTTTCCACAAAGGGGCTCTTATGAACCCTCTGTGTATGTAAAGCAAAATTGTTTCCCAAGCTATACATGTATATTTATGACCGGAATTTCACTCATTATTTTGTGTGCCCTCGTATGTAAAAATATATAAGGTCAAAAGAACGTGCATACTTAATAAGATACGGCATGTCAAAGATGAATAGTTTATAAGAGAAAATATGATACTACAGTTGTATCTATATGATGTGATATCAGACATCCTTTACATTTTACAGACACATAGTAGGCAAAGCTGAAACCTATGTCAAAACCACACGCCATGCCTTGCTCTACAAGGAGGCAGGGAGCGTGCTTATGAAAATAATGATTCTAATCATAATTCCTGCCGAATTCCTGCATATCTCCGATGCCATAATACGATGCAAGCAAATGCCACGGCGAGCCCCGACTTCTGCTCCCGGTAGACACGAAAGCTAGGTGTTGCACTCCCCGTTCTTGACGCGGTGACCTTTTCGAAGCGAATGGCCCGGGGCCTGAAAAAAGCATCTATGCCGCTATGCGCACACTCTGTGTATTAAATTACCTCTAAAATGCAGGCTCAATTCCGATATGGCGTAACATGACAAGCTGTACAAAGTCTCCGTCACTGCACACACACACACACATAGCATCTGTTGCTACTGAGTTCATATAATATGCCTGTGATTATATTCAATTTTGCAGTGCCGGTTAGCGTGTATCAAGGTGTAAACTATCCTATATTGGATACTCTCTAACATCCCAAGTATAATCGCTATTTAATCTTGTGGCATGTTGAAATAGAATTGGATAATCTTCAATATTGTGTTAAGCTGCAATGTATACGTTCTAACAGTAACCCACAATGCACATTTTCTTGACATATTGGTGCAACACTTGCATACCTGACATTAACGTTAGTGAGAAAAGATTGCGTTTAATGCATACAAGTGAAAAGGGTAAATAATGCTACCACTGATTTTGCTATCAATATTTATATTTATGTGAAGTAAATGTTAATTTCTTGGAGAGAAAAAAAATGTGCAAGTATAGTAGAATGAGAAACCATAGGTATTATGAATGAAAGGTTATTTCTCAATTCTCTCTTTTTCTGCTCACTAGTTCAAGTTCAAGTTCAGTTTATTTCACATCCAATAAAAAAAACTTACAGCAATATAACATTCAAATACAATATTGAATCAAACATTCATTATTATGTCTTTAACCAGGGATATATATTCTTACGTACGGCTACTTACAATTTAGGTTCTGATTAAAACTACTCCATAGCAGTGTAAGTTGTTGTTAATTCGAATTACGTAAACAAGAGGGTCTCGTTAGGCGAAACATTTCCTGTATGATTACCTGTACAGTTTCGATCGATCGTATAGGAATTTTTTTTTAAAAGGAGAAAGAAAACTGCTGTGTTGAAAGACAGTGTTTGATAATCGAATAAACACAAGCTAGTTATATATTTTGCGATCATAATATAATCTTTGAAGGCAGCGTCGTAGTTGTTGATGCATTGTGGGACATGGCTGTCGACACATTGGTATATTGTGAGCAGCAAATAGCAGTATACATCAATCTGAAGTAGTTTAAGTAGAATACCCTGATTTTTAAGAATATAAGGAATACAAAGAGGAGAGATTTAATGCTTTGATATCAATAGCCTTTAAAGGCTGCATAAGATTATGAACGTCGCAGCAAATACGTTTCATAAGCCCGTTGGATACGAGGTGTCATTTGCTGACGTAAGACTCCGTCAGAGTTTGGCGCCGCCGTCGTTGACGCACAGTGATAGATATCGTACACACAAACAAATGACAGTGCACACAGAATCTTGAATTACTGGCGCATGCACCTACCCTTACACACTTAATTGGCACAGATAATAACGCATTGGGAAATGGTGTGTCGTCGTGCGTAACGGTGCGTTCGATGAGTTGGACAAGGTACGGTGTCACGTACTTATGGGGGGGGGGGGGTGTTCAGTAACATGCAGGTATTAACTGCGAAGAAGTTCTCGAATTTCAACGAATGGTGTTACAACAGAATGGACTGGCGCAGCAATGTGTCATTATTTGTAGCTTAGGATTACGTCAAACGCAAGATGATTCAATTTACAACATGGTTTGTATCGACTAGGAATGTAAAACAACAAGCTCAAGGAGAGGGATTTGTTTTTGTTCTCCTGGAGTATGAAGTGCCGCTTGGTGCACATGGTTAGATGTTGAGAACATGGAACAGTTGCTGTAAACATCTCTCCCTAACTCAGTGACCAAACCGACGGAGCTCGGACATAGAGCAAGTAATATCTACTTACATGCATGTGTACTAAAGTAAAACCGTTTCAAATCTATGGCTCTGTCACGTTTGGCCAGGGAGGGCTGGATAGATTAATTGTTCCATATTCCTCATCGTCCTACATGTATTATCTGATGGGAGAGGTGATACGGAAACATTCATACAACATCCAATTGTGTATCCTACATGGCTGATCGGAACACTTCCATTCAAATATTATCCCTTTTTCTGTAAAAAAATATATTGGTTGTATAATGGTGATAATTATATGATTGTGTTTATTTTCCATTCATGTAAAGGCGTATTGCTTATTTCTGCCATTATATTACTTTTCTTTGTATGATATGTTTATTCGGTAACAAATACTGTCCTAGCGAAATAAGAGTAGAACTAATCGTCACCCTAAAACTAGTGTTGTGAAAAGTACTAATTTCGTGACCTACAAAAACTCACATAGAAATTTACTTGTAACATCATAGTACACGCATCTAGATTTTACTAAGAATTCCATTGCCCCGATCCCAACCTTAGTATTTCCCCCACCACTTACCTCCCATTTCGGATTCTGTCTCACAGTTGTGTATGCCCAATATTAGTATGTATAGGGGGGAAAAGATGTATAGGTGGCCACTTCGAGCTCTCGAATGGGCGCATGGTGCCTTCGGAACCAGCAGAGCATATTCTAAAAACTTTATCTACCAAGAAAACGAGAAAAGAGCGCTTTTGTATTTTGAATAAACAGCACGGTTGTTTTCTTTTCCAAAATTTTATTTGCGCAAAGCACCAAGTGGTCCCAAACTTGAAGTATGGGAATGGATTTAGACCAATGGGCTTGCCATTTCAATCCATCTAGGCCTTTATAAGGGCCAGTCTGCTTCGAGCAGCCGAGAACGAAAAGCCAATTTAGTCTATTGTCAACAAAAGGTGGCGCTGCACCCGTCGATTGCTCATTGTGGTCTAACCGAAACCAAAACGAATCAAAGACGAAAAGAAAATCCTCGATTTGTTAGCTATTAGTGCCTTTCTTTATCACTAACCTTCCTTTAAAGAATACATCGGAAATATTTGAAGAAAAGGAGTATAAAATTGATTCTTGTTTGGCAATACATTTCCCTTGTTTCTGTTCATTCCCCTAGCAAATATATTTGACTTCTCTGTTTGTATACCACAGCCGTTGCTAGCGCGCGTATCGAGAGCTGAAATGGCCATGTATGCATCTAAACCACCAGCGGTTTACAGACATGTAGGTAATTCGCCCTATATCCCTGCTACTCCGATGGCTGTTATTATTAGTATTATTATCATCATGGAGAACTTATTCTTTTTTATGCTCGCAACCCATCCGTTAATTTCATTTTTTTTCCTCCTCCTGTTGACGCCTCAACCCTTAACATATACTCTTAAGATGAATTGAAATTGATAGAGAGAGGTGTTATATTAACCCGCATGTTCCCTTTCCCCTTATAACATAATCATCTCTATAATCAACGACAACCTTCTTACATTTTTGTTCCTATATCCTGATATACTAATTCTTTAATATAATCAGTCCATATCTGATCCCAGCTACGTAATCTGGCCTTTTCCTTCGTTGTTTTCTATTTCTACAGCAATTATTTTTTACCGAGCTATTCAATTATTTATTGGACATTATATACTCCGAGCCATATTTCTATGCTCTTTTTCCAAGTCGGAAAATGGCCTAGCCATTCCCAGTCCCAGCATGTATGACTGCATGGTTAGCCTTGCATTCATGCCTTTACTATCATTTTTTCCTATTTACTCTTGATTTGAGAAGACAATTATATAACCAACTTTTTACTCTTTGATTTATTTTCAGTTTATTCCTATTGATTTCCTTGCAGTGTATTATTACTTTGCCGCCGTATTCAAATTGAGCAAAGCTCAGTATTGAGTGGTCACAAACGGTCGTTCATAATACAAAACCCTATGTAGACATCCAAACTCCTTGTCAAACAACTCTTTAACCTCTGCACTCAATGCCATTGATGAACTTAGTATTTTAGGGGTGATGACAATGATAAATACAAAGAACGATGTCATTTCGAACGATTGACGGCAGTTTCTTTTTTACCACGCCATTTAAAAAATAAGTTAGAAACATTTTACGTGTCATGTTTATACACCATTATTGTCTTCTTTAGAGGGTTATGTGTTATAATCAACCGCTTGTGAGTTCGCAAAGTGACCTTGAATGATGCGAAAGAGCATCACACACTATGAACATGACGGACAAAGAAAGAGGAAAAAATATGCAGTTCCTCATTCTACCCTTAACAATTGCTGTAGAACAGGTGAATATGCATGTGACACCTTTTCTACACATTTTTACATAATAGCAGTGAAAGGATGTTTCTTTGTCTACCACAGCAATTGTTGAGGGTAGAATGAGGAACTGCATATTTTGCCCTCTTTCTTTGTCCGTCATGTTCATAGTGACAGAGACACAGAAGCATGATCATTCAATACTGTGCTTGACTCAATCTGGTAATTCTCTCCACCAAGCAGCTTATACCAATATTGAGATAGATTCTTTTACAAATATAATGTAGATATTTCTTTTCGTAATAAATGTTCCAGTTTTTATTGTATAACCAAAGGCCTCTCAATATGTACATATGGTTTTTCATATTGATATATTATATTTATATACATATATATATATATATACCTGCAATTTTCCTGTAAACTATTTGTTCTGTATATAGTATGCGTACCGTGCGGAACAGCGGCTCAACGATAGATGTCGTCGTTCCCATTTCGTCAATTGTGCAGCGTGTTGAGGCGTACTAACCTTAATAATGTATGTATTATAAATGACAGAGTTCAACACTCAGTATTAACTGAAATACATGTATTTAAAGCAATTTTTCACGGAAATCTATTGTTGTGATTTTTAACAATAATTGTCTTAAAAGATTTGTAAAACAGGAAACTAAAAGATTTTTTCCGACATGTCGACATCATGTACATATGCGTACTATCTATGTACCTAGAATGGTTGGGTGAACTCCTTGGTTAATATTAATGGAGTGCTACATTCAATCAGGGACGTGATAGAGAAGGACAGGAATCAAGCCGCTCTCCTTTGACCCCATGCTCCAAGCCGCCGAAAAGTTATGCGCTAATCTGCAACTGTTGACCAGGTGGTGAGATAAAAGAGCGCATGAAATTTCAGGATTTAGAATTCCTACATCAGAAAATGGTATCACTGCAACTGTTCGCTGTCCCTTTCAATGATTTCTCATCCATTGTTGAATGTGCAAAGAGTAGAACAAGCGAACACAAACTTGTGTACTTTCATCCTTTTTTAAACTTGAAAAATTCAAAAAACACGCATTAGCAAACTTAATGTTATTGAAGATTGTAAATCATGGATCAAATAACGGGACATTAAAGCATGCACAAATTAGCGCATCATCCTAAAATATTGAGTTTTTGACAGGATGTAATTTTTCTTTTACCAACTCTGGCACACAAATTGAAGGAAGGACGGAGTTCTAAATTTGAAAATTTGTTTGATGCACTATTCCCAATAAAATCCCCATATAAAGTTTTTGATTTACACTGAAATGTTGCCGGTAATTTAATATTTTGTAATAAATGTAAAACTGGTGCCTGGCTTCCGAAATTCCCCGCAGTGGAAGCGCGGTTCGGAGCATGGAACTTCAAAGCCAAGTGGAATGTTACACATCCCATTGTTACGCTTTAGAACTCAAGAATGCGTTTGAATAAATTACAAGAGTTTCGCCTCCTTTTCTTTCACCTCCCTGATTCAATGCAGTACAAATTATTAAAGGGTAAAACCAGTGGTTGAAAATCATCTTCCGTGGATCAACAGTGTATCAAGACTTCAATATTTTATTTAATGATATCGATGTTATAGTTACAATGTTGTGGAGGTAAAGTTATCACGGTTCGGCTTTTGTCCACTAGACTATTTAAAAGCAAGAAAGGGGGGGGGGGTGTTATGATAGAAAATTCTCTTACATCCTTCATTCTCTCTCTCTCTCTCTCTCTTTCTCTTTCTCTCCTCCCCTAATGTTTCTCTTTGTGCTCGTGTGTATGTTCGAAACGTCTGGCTAAAAAGACTAGTTTTGACTTAAGGCGCCTTGCAATTTGACGTAAAGCGTGGGTGTTAAAACACATAGCCCCTGGGCTGCACTAGCTGGCCTTTTGCTATGTACGTAATTATCGACATTCGTTTTTTGTAGAGACTAATTCTATCCTCCAGACACTTGCTAGATTAAATACAAGTAATTGTTCTAGAGACCACATACATGCTACGTCGATCCCTTAGGACCACGGGTGCATTTTCGCGGCAGTGTCTGCCTTATTCGCACGGTACCACGGATAGATTTTCATGTAGTGTATAGCGTGATAAACGATACATTCGTGACGTAAACACATAGAGGTAAGGAAACCACATGGATTGATTTATGTTACGAGACAGAGCAATAGAGAGAACATTTAAATCTGTGATTATTTAATGTATTAAGTAAGTGTTACTAAGTGTTCTACTACTACTATTACTCTACTGCTGTTGAAACTTACTATTAATATTGGGACCACGACTAGTATTTCTGCGTCTACTACTACCTCTTCTGCTACTAATACTACAAGTCATCTTTAATGTTCAACACGTCGTGCTATAAATCTAAACATTCTTCTTACTTTTATTCATATAGTTTGAAGTTATCAGAACCAATGAACATTCTTAATACTTGCGGATCATTATGCTCAAGATGTGTTGGACTACCACTTCTGCAAGAACTTCTTCTGATGTTACATATTTGCTTGATTCTACCATATGTGTTACACAGCTCAGTTTAACACATAAGCGATAACATAAAACAAATTAAACCTACGTTAATTGAATGGTAATTCATATGCAGTAATGATCCATGAGTTTTCTATAATAGCTGCAATACGCGTTCCATTGTTCATTGCGCGTTCCATACAATCATTTTAGCGCGTGTATCCGAAGCGCATAGGTCCCTCGCGCGGAGCGAAATTTTGTAGAAAAAATGTTCTCGCGAACTGTTTTATTTTGTCACTTAGTCATGTGTAGTCTCTGTCTGCCGCTCAGGCTGTACCCAATTATTTACACGTAAGAACGTAGCACATACTGCACACTTAGGTACTAGAAATATGACTAGTAATATGACAATAGTTGCAATGCTTTGCATGTAAATGCATGTGACTGATTGTTACGGCTGCTTCGTTTAATGTTGTATGTTTGTACGTAGTTTTAGAAAGGTATACGTCACGTCACATCAGTGACGTCACATAACCTCCTTATATTTGTACACAAAATGGGAATGGTCACGAAGACATTCTTTTCGAAACAGAAACGTCCTGAAATTTTGTAGATAGAAAACGTTTGGAGAATATAAAGTACACATCAGAAATTACTCCATGTAATACAGCCAATGACCTAGAGGTCATGTATTTATGCATAAATTAAGATTGCGCCCATGCAAATTATGATGACATCACTGCCTATACGCGCTCCGTTGTGCGTGCACATCATCATTTGCATGGGCGCAATCTTAATTTACGCATAAATACCACTGACCTCGGGTCATTGGCTTTGTTTCAAAGCCAATGACCCAAGGTCAACTGTCTGCGCATGCGCACTGATACAACCGTAAACTGGTGTATTGTAAAACTTGCTATAATTACCTATGTTTCTAAGCAAGGTTATTCTATGCGCATGAGTTCGTTCTGGAGCATGAATTGCAAGATTAATAGCTACGGTTCGAAATATGCCATGTCATTTGTGTACGTGTTTGTATGTTTGCAATGTTGCCGATCGAATTGCTTCGCCGAGCACATCCTTGTTTGCAATTGTCAAATGAAATGTCGTAGAAGTTGAAACTTTCTATTAAACCGTATATGTACAAATTTGTGCAGTGGATGTATGTGTTTGTGTGTCGGGGAATGTAGTGTAGTTTTATGTTTGATCACCATGGGTGGGGGGGGGGGGCATTGAAGGGAATGAACGGAACTCCGAAAACGATTTCATCCACAAATGCCAATAATCATTTTTTTTAAAGTATTTATTTCTTTTGAGATTTACGTTTTAAAAGTAACATTCACTATTTTGAGTCGTAAAATATTGCCTTCTAAACACATGGTATATGCCAAAGAAATATGTAGCCTTTCTGTCCTATCGTTTCAAATTCACATTGTAAGATCAAAATGTCACACAACTTCCTTTAGACTATATTAATAAACATTGATTTAAATACAGTTTAATGTACCTTATTGTCATGCATTTACCCTGTAAACAATCTTGTTATTTGTAAATAATTATTGTATGTCCCTTGTATGTTTTCTTCCAGACTCAAAACGTTATGTTCGAGATGATATCAGATATGCATACGGGGAAAGCCGAGTTGGAGGACAGGGTGAGCCGCCTGGAGGGAAGACTAGACCAGCTACAGACCTCACTCGACGGTTTGCCTCAGGTCATGTCAGCTCTGATGCAAAACGCTCAACTTCTACAGCAGCAGACTCAGCTTCTCTCCTCTCAGCAATATCTAGCGCCCCCTTCGCCCAACCTTATCCAGCCGACCATGCAGGATAACCGCTTCAATCAGCTCCATTGTCTGGACAATGACCTCACAACCAATAACCACGCCGCAATGAACTCGCGCGGTGCGGGGTTGCGGTTGCGACCGCTTCACTCGTTACCCATGCAGTTCCCGTCGAACGAAGAACCGCGACGCGACGATACGGTCAGGGCGTTCAGCATCCCTGACGTCAGTATATCAAAAGAAGGGAACCGAGGACCTTGATAGTGATGAACACAAACTCGTGAGTGCAAGTGAAATAGATGGAGAAAGAGAGTGTGTACTGTGTGTGTGAGAGTGTGCGAGGAAGGGATAAACATGAAGCTTCGCTTCCTCATATCTAAAGTGACTTCCTGAGATACTCCAAAAAGGGCAAAGATGTATGCTCCGGTCTCAAGATACCTCTGACGTTCACGTATTAAACTAAAGACGAATCAATGCAAAGACCGTTCCCCATAAGCTTGTGGAACCGCGGTTGCTGGAGTTGACGGAGAGACAAGAGTAACAGAATATTAGCACTAGTTGTGTTGAGCCTTATGTTTTAGCCAAACCTCGCAGACACTGCTCAAGTGTTAAAGGTCGTTCCAAGTTTAACGCTGGCTCATCAAGCCTAGATCTAATCCCTCAGGTCACGCTTTCGTTGAGATCGATGAGAGCTCAACTCTCACAACGCTACCTGTCCCTGTAGATGGAAGGACATGAACAAGGATACACTAGGAGGAGGGTACAGGTGCGGAATACTGGCATGTATGATGATGCATTCCAAAGACAGTCGCTAAAGCCAGTCACTGTCGCACCTAGTAGAGGGGGTTCGATGGTGAAACATCGACGAATAAGATGGCCGCCATCGATGCAAGATGTGCAGCCGTGCATGGAGGTCTAACTATGACTACTAGTACCTGACATAGAGGGCGATATTCTCTGCACGAGATCACACCATAAGTCCTCTTCTAACTGAAATTGCAGGATTCAATTTTTATATGTATGATGTAGCCTTTCCAAATGCAAAAGTGTTTCACTAATTGTAAAAGTCTAATCTATTAATCCGCGATTTAGTTCTTTTTATTTTCAATATTGCTATAAATATTCAAATGATGGTACATTCACTTTGTGGTGATAATGACAAAGTTTTGGCGTCATAAAAACTGCCAACCTATAAAAACAAAAATATAGTAAATGTATGGGGTTCGTAGATATATAATTATCATAGCCACATACTCAAATTATAACTATCTTGGTATCTATTCTCGGGGTCAATACGATAGTAGATTCGATTGCCAATGATATACGTGTCTGTAACCGCACTCAAATTCCTATGCATTATTGCTCGTGTAGCGTTCCATAGTCAAATCACGAAAGGCTGAGAGTCGTGAATATGTATTGGAAATAAAATGTTATAACAACTTATCAATATTCACTTATTTAGTGCTGCTTTATACTTTTCCTCGGAATATACGGGTCGATAGAACTATAAGGTGTGTTTCGTACTCATCAACTATACATAGCTTCAGTAATGTGTAGATATGTACTATGATTCATAGTCACATTTTGCTGCTATTGTCTCTTTATAACAATAGCAAGAGATCTATAGGTTATCGTGCTTTATAATCAAATTTCAATAAGTTCTTCGGGTAAGGGAATTAGAGTGCAGTGATATTTTCCATCTATTCTATTTCTCTTCATAGTCCACTATGACAGGAAACGGTTTGTTATAGACCTACTTTACTGGGTTTTCGGTGAGTTAATCCATTATTTTTTTGCAAATCACCCTTCCATTTTTGTTACTAGAATGGTATAACGAAGAGTCGATAGAAAAAGTGGAATAATTTAAAGGAAAATTTACATAACTATGATTCAGGGGATCTGTTAGCAATCGAGCATTTTCTTTAAAAATCCAAAATGATAGTTAATAGCATAGCTTGGGGAAAAAAAACCTTGCAATGTGTTAATTGTACTTAATGCATTTTTCATTATAGTCAAAAACTGTTCTTAAAAATGAATCATATATAGCAAAGTTACATGATTTGACAAAAATGAAACTAAGATATTTCGACTGAAATTAGTTACAAAATTTAAACCGTCCACTCCGACAGGACATCTGCACGTTACCACCACGTGGTATTTTAATTTTATAGTCACTCTTATAAAGATTTTGTTTTAATCACCTCTTTTCGCATGGGTCATTTGGAAGATTTTTCCTTTTACATTTTCTCTCGTACTTACAAACGTGTAATTGTACTGATTGTTATTTCTTAATGTGATTTATGTTTTGTAGACAGGGATTTTGATTCCTTGCTACATTTGTTACAACGGCAGGGCGAAAAATAAGGGCTCTCAAAAGGTGCAACTACGCGCACCATCGTATACTATTTGTACACGACTCATAATTGACAACAGTTGCGCATTTGACAACAGTACCTACTTTCTATTGAATTCTTTGTTTAAGGGTGCAACAAAAAGCCCCTCCCACACGAAAAAATAAGCACGGGAGTCGTTACATGACCGTATACGTGTCAAATACTTTTACCTCATGTATATGCCAGTTTAGTTTGTAAGAGGGGTTTCATTGCGTTATTGTTTAATAGGCTTATTGGGCCTATAATTTCATGGGAATAAATCTTCTTCTTTTTTTCTCCATTGTTAACCCTGCACAAGTATACATTATGTGCACTGTGTTCTGCAACATTGTGTGAATGCTATGGGAAGCTGGTGTAAACAGCACGCAAATGTGATTCCTTGATGTTACTTTCAACTCTTACCAACCAAAAAGATTTCATCCATTTATTTTGTGATCAGTAATAGACCATGGAATTTGGGCTACTAGAGATAGAGAGAAAAAGAAAAGCAATTATCTGAACCAACAAAAAAAGAACGAGTAAGAAATATAAAAATGATATGAGTATAGTCTTACAGGAAATACATTCTGATACAGGCAAGACGAGAGTCTGTTATTCAACATCTGCTTAAAATCCGCCCAGTGTCAACACCATATGGGCGTGAACCGAAGACTGATAACAGAATCTGTTTACCACTTTCAATCATTGAGCGAGGGTACTTTCATTAGTTTTTGGCTTCTCTTTGATTTTTCTACGTAACAATATTTTAGTTTTAAATTTCAAAGTAGGCATAACCAACAAAAAGGGATATAAAAGAAGTCTTGCCTACGTATATGCGTGTTGTACCGTGAAACAAACATTTACTATTTTGCAACTCTAATTTCAACACCGCCTCGTGCCTTAACTGTTTATATTATATATACATATATATATTTGCGATATAGAAAATGCGTGTGTGCGTGAGAGGGAGGGTGTGTGAGCGCGACGCGAGAAAGGATGTAGTTTCGAATGGGACGCAGGGGTTTCGGATGATTTCGTTGGAAATGAGTAGGCCCAGCGAATACGGATGGTGACCAGGAGGGTAAATAAAGGCACCACATGTATCAGTGGCGGATCCAGGGATCCACAGTGGGCACGTACCCCTCCCCCTACCAAATGTTAGAATACTCTGATACACATGTCTAATTATCCCCCCCCCCCCCCCCCCCGTCCCCTCATCCCAGTTTAAATTCATTTTTATTTTCTGAAACTATTTTCCCAAATGATTTCTCTATGTTGGGAGTGGCTAAGATAGTCTAGACTCATTATTGTGCCCCTCCCCCACCCCCAAATCTGAAATATGTCCTGGCTCCGCCACTGTGTATGTGAATCGTGCTGTAATTATCGGTCATAAAGAGAGTGTCTTTCTAATATGCATGAATCATGGATTGATTTTCAATGTCCCAATTTCTATGATAGCTTTATCAACTATTTTTTAAATCAAACAAATTGTGTAATTGGCAGTGAGGTTATTATGAGGGGTATTTCTGTTCTTTTTAATCCCATTTTTAACAAATTATCAGAATGAGGGGATTGCATCATATTTCCCTAAAAGTAGTCTAATTTTCAGATGCATTTATCATTATGTCATAACAATTCTTTGCTCGTAATGTGTTGATTGAATATGATTTTACCTTATCTGTATTATTTTAAGATAAAGTTTTTATTGGTAGCGACGAGCAAATGAGTTAACTTTTTTAAAGTTCATAGAGAACTATAAATTCTAAAATTGATAATGGAATATATCTATGTACTTAATGGAACTGAATCCGAAGGGCAGATGTGTGATGGATGTATGTTGAATTAATATTGTACAAGAAAAGTGTATTTTTAAGGGACCCTTTTATTTTTAGAACAAGAGAAGAGTATATTTAGTTTTAGGGTTTTTAATTTTGAAAGACATGAAAGAACACATTGTCATATACCGAGTGTTACTGCACAGGATTGGAAATACGCCGTGTTCACGATATGACACACTGTGTTCATATTTTGACATGCTACGTTGACACTTTGAATTACTGTGGTCCAAAAATGTACACACCACATTATAACCGATGTGTGTATGCTACTCTTCCACAGTGCTTACAGTGTGTTCATACTGTCCCCAACTGTGTGAAACATTAACACCCACAGTTGCCATATGTGAACGTAGTGTGTTTGAACTAGACGTATGAACACGGTGTGCAATCAATATCAAACTGTGATGATTGGTTCACAATGTGAACACACTGTGTCCAAACTGTGAAGATAGTGTGTTCACAGTATTTTAAAAGATACTGTGACAGTGTGTTCTTTATCGCAGGGTTGATCATAACGTAGCCGGAGTTAAAGTATGGGATTACGCTTGTGTGTGAGATTGAGAGACGCAGAGAAAAGATATGTAGTGTGTGGTGGGGAAGGGTAGGGGTCATTACTTGTTCATGTCATGTACACTGTTCCAGAACAAACACATTGTCCATTCTCTCTCACGTATAAGCAAGAAGTTGCTGGTAACTTCTTGGTATAAGCACGCCACAATCCACACCTGTCTTTATGTAACAGTGCAAGCAACCAATAATTTAGATATTACGGCCACCGTCACTGCCACAGTGCACTGCACTTCTCCAATCCTCCTTTTCATCAAAAAATAATCCATAATCTTGCACAAAAAGTCACCTTTTAACAGTTTAATTTCGACAAGAATTGTATGGTTGATCATGCTGAAATTTGGGGTTTATTAGATAACTAGATCCACGAGTGCACGGCTTAACTCCCTTGATCACATGTCAACATTATTGTATGCGTACCTGTATTGTATGTGGATTTTATAGGTCAGAGGCCCTCTCTATAAAACTAGCCCTACAATTGATCAGGATTTCCTTCTTCAAATGTGACCACAATTCATCGAGATTAGACAAAAATGAATAAGATTTTGTTTTCGTAAAGAAAGGTTACTCATTATTTACAATATCTATCTCAAACGGGTTGAAAAATTAATGGGAGTCATGAATTTATATTTTTGATAATTTCATTATACGATAAAATTTCATCTCAATGAAAAATTAATTTGTAATTTGATTAGAATAGGACAGTTGATTTTGATTTTCTTTAACAATTAAAAAAAAAAGCTATACATGGAAACACGAGTGACAGATTTGGTGTAATTCATCTACATAACATTTGGAAGCCTCTGATATATAACTACATGTTCTTGGGAATGTGTTTGTTCTGTTTGCATGTTAACGTGTTACGTAATAACACCACAATTGGTTTCGTTCTTTGTGTTCATAAATGTTCGTATGATAATGTTATAACAGCACTATAATAGCGTTTTGATATTGCACGTATACTCAAAGTGTCTTTATTACTGCCAAGGGTTATATATGTCGAAAATATCATTGATATAACTATCATATTGAGCAGAATGGTATATTGTTATGGTTATTATTGTTATTATTATTGCGCAATTATTACAATCATGTATGACTTGTATAGACTCTTGTAATTGAAATATTATGTGGGAAATCGTTTTGTACATATCTTGAAAGCGACAGAGATCTATGTAAATGAGGACGTTTCACGAAAGTGCAAGGGTATCTCTTTTTAAATACAGTACTTTTCATATAATGAACAAAAAAGGAATTATAACAAAAATCAACAAATGTTTTTCTGTGTGTTTATTTATTACGAAGAGATAATTTCTATACGATTTGTCTATCCCTAATTTCGTCGATAACACGTGATGTTAGATGTGAATGCCTGGAAGTGAAAGAATTTTGAAAGAAATGATGCATGAGTTTGTCTATAGATAATGGACGATGAAAATGATCCTGATTATGTGACTTATGGGAAGTTCCAGATTTTGGATGTCGTGTGCAAGATGTAAAGAGAGCATAAGCGCCTTCCTGACTTTAATAGGGGGCGCCTGTCCAAACAAAATCACTGAAGAGTCATCACAATTTCGAGGTCCGTTTCTTTACACCAGAAAGTTAGTTGGCCATTTCTGCTTCCAATGTCCATTAGAGCAGCACTTTAACTTCTTGGTCGTATGGGAATTTTCAGTGGTCATGAAAAGGGCCCAAATGTAAACAAATCCACTATTTTAAAATAAAAATAGCGGGCCTTCATATTATGGTTTACCCAGGCATTACTAGGTACCCATTTAGTACAACTTAATCGAGAGGGATAGAATGTGGGCATTGCATATGTGCTGCTACGTATGATTCGTATGAAGTAATATTTTGTATTAGCTTGGGTATTATACTAATAAGCAAATTCATGATTGAGCTAAATTATTAGCCACGCCCCATGTGGCTCCCACTTTCGGGAGTTGCGGTACTAATCTATAAATTATGATGTGGTCTTTAATCCCAAACGATTAATAATGATCAAGTCTCATAATATTTTTGACTTATTTACACAGGGTGGGTCGCCATGTACAGTATTATAAACACTGTTTATTCCAGCGGGCCTAAATATCACGATTTACCCAATATTACTACAAACCCATGTAATACAACTGAATCGAGAGGGATAAATATGGGCAAAATACCTTTTATAAGGATGTTAGCACCGATCAAGGATCGAACCCAAATCGAGTATGTCATAAAAGAGGGAAGGGAAAACCTAAACCAATAACGTACTATTCCCTCGTTAGTGCTCCCGAAACGTTAAGAACCACTTAAAAGTTGTTATGTTAAAGAAAATCAAGTGAGAGAAAGAATTTTCAATTGATAAGGAAACATTTAGATGAACAGGTCATGTTTTCACAAGAAATTGAATTGGTTATCACGAAAAAAAAAGAAGAATACATTAACTCGTATTTAAATACAATCTAAATGTTAAAGATGGTTCAATATTTTATTCCGTCACTTATAATTATATACCCAGAATATATTGTAGGGGCGGATATGGCACATACCCCCTCCCCGTCCCTGGTTATTATTTTCATGCACGAATGTAATGCAACATCAGGGTTTACAAAGGTCAACGACCAATAGCACTCTTTCAACCCGTTATTTATTTATATTAAAGTTAAAACACAGTTTCTATCTGGGAGTAGATTAATATCTGGGCATCTATCACAACGGGATAACACAAGGACGTAGAGGGCGATACTGCGCATTCAAAG
Source organism: Strongylocentrotus purpuratus (assembly GCF_000002235.5). NCBI lineage: Eukaryota > Metazoa > Echinodermata > Echinoidea > Camarodonta > Strongylocentrotidae > Strongylocentrotus > Strongylocentrotus purpuratus. Next base: position 8,950,980 of record NW_022145615.1, read on the forward strand.
GTTATTCATACTGTTCTTTGAAACGAATCAAAATCAGATTAAACGAATGGAGTATCAATACCGAGCTGAATCGTCTTCAATTTGATATTTATTAGAAATACTCCAAGTACAAGAAAACAACGAATGTTTATCTTTCTTATTCAGCGCGTTATACAACATGTGCCATTTTCTATCCCCTCTCTTTCTATTTTGATGATCCCGATATGTCAGATGACAAAAAACTTAAGCAAGTCGACAATATTACAAAGCATACAAGGTGACAAGATTTATTTCAATTCAATTATATCTCACACAAATAGCGCAAATAAGTGGATCCGTCTGCTGCAATAGAGGAGGTATGTATAGGGCAAATTCATTAAATCGAACTAAAGTATTTACATGCTACACAGTTAATTATGAAATTATCGGGGCAACTACCCCTAACCCCCTCCCCACAATCCCCCTTTTTTGTTCTCTTCTTATTTTATCAATATCTCCCGCCTACTCTCATCTTCCTCTCCTGTCTTCCTCCTTTCTTTCTTCTCCTTCTCCTCCTATACTCATCGACCGCCTCTTGGCTCATTTTCTCGCCTTTTCTAGGGCCCTCCTCTTTACCTCCCCCGTCGTTCTTCTTGCCTCCGTTCTCCCGCTCTTCTTCTCCTCAACCTTCTTTCCTTCTATTCCTCTTTCTCATTTTCCATTGCTAGTTCTCTCTCTCACTTCCATGATTCTTTTCTCGTTGTCATCATTCTTCTCCAACATCTCCTCTTTTGCTTCATTTTCATCTTCTTTACACTGTTAGAACAAGTATTACAATTTTTAATCAAGTTGGTTAAAATTTTAATCAACCACGGATTACCAGGTGAATCACACAATCGTTGGTTAAACTTTAACCAACAGCCTGTTGATTAAAATTTAATCTGTGGTTGATTAAAAATTTTAATCAATTATTGGTTAAAAAAAATTGCTCAATGTTGGTTAAAATGGTGTTGATTAAACTTTAACCATTTGTTGATTAAAAATTTAATCTTTTGTTGGTTATTTATGCTTTGTTGGGGGCTGATTCACATGATGTTGGTTAAACTTACATGGGTCGTTGGTTAAAATTGTAACCATTGTAGGTTAATTTTTTTTTTATTCACATGATGTTGGTTAAACTTTAGTGGGTTGTTGGTTACAGTTATAACCAATGTTGGTTAAACTTACGGGGGTTTGCAGGTCTTATCCTCGTGTTTGCAGGTAAGAAATTGTTTAATATGATTATCATCAATGCTAAGATTGTAAGGAAGAAGTGAAATAAGGTTCTTGCTCAAATCCGGGCTCAAATTAAAAACGCTTTGTGTCCCGGCCCGTAGGTTGTAGCTCAGCCAGTAAGTGTAACGGATGACCTACCCAAATTGCATGCATAAAGACGTTTCACATTATGATGACATCTTATTTTATATTTAATTGTTTTAAGCAATTAGATACAATTAGATTTTAAAAAATAAGATTATTATTCATGCATGCAATTTGGGTAGGTGATCCGTAATAGGCCTACACTTCTCCTTCTGTAATGGGTCTGCCTCCTTCACGGTTGAAGATTCTTGCAGACTGATGAGTGTGTGTGTGCTTTATACGAGAGAGCCAGGTGCACGGTGCAAGTAAAATGTTACTTATTGGTTGAGCTACGTACAGCCTACGGGACACAAATCGTTTTTGATTTGAGCAAGAACCTTATTTCACTTCTTCCTTACAATCTTAGAATCGATGATGACAATATTAAAATAATTTCTTACCTGAAAACACGGAGATAAGACCGTCCAAACCCCCATTTCTCAGGTCCTCGCGACAACTTCCATTGTTAATTCTGTCGCACGCGTAAACTTCATGTACTTTGCATGTACTTTGTATGTCGAGCGATCGCTAGCTACGCGCTTCGATATCGTTCCGTTGGGTCACGTGACCAGTACTTTAATCAACATTGATTAAACTTTAACCGGAAGGGGACTATCATTACTGTCGGAATTTTGTTTTTAATCCATGCTGGGTTACATTTTTTGCCAACGACTTAGACTTAACCAACATAGGTTAAAAGGAATAATTTTGATCAACACTGTTTTTAACCAACGCAAGATTAAAAGTAAATTTTAATCAACACTACATTTTTACCCATGGTTGAGCGTTTTTTAATCAACAATTTTTTAACCCGCAGTTTTTTAATACTTGTTTTTAACAGTGTATCCTTCTCCTTCTGCTCCTCCTCATGTTTCTCCCCTCCTCCCCTCCGCTTTACCCCCTTATCTATTCATGCTAACTCCTTGTGGTTTCCATGACAAACATTTTGTTTAAACACCCTGTCATTGCATGTCATTTTTATCTGAATAGTATACCGTTCGATTGGAAATCTAAACAGCCAATCGATGTGAAAGCGATCTATTCATGCATTTTGCGGTTTGATAACACATTCCGAGAGGTTGTCGGTTCGTATTCTAAGTTTGCATTTGGTTGTAATTGTTGTTGAAATCGGTTGAAACTCGTATTCAATTTCACCACTCCATTTTCAACCTTACAAAGCCACAAAATGCAATCTCATATAGTTTACTCAATAAAAACAAGAACAAACGAAAAATAAGTTTTTCCATTGCTTTACTATCATTCCTATACACAAGATCAAATAGTCCAGATACAAAGCAAAACAAAATTGATATACAATAACTGATATAATATATCCACGGGGTGTTTGTACAAATATATACCAAATATCAACGACAACAAATTATTGTGAAGTTAATCACAAATACTGCCGTGAGAGTACAAAACAAAATGGTAAAGAAGTTAAGAAAGGTGTATGTCGAAAGTAGATGCTTAATAAGAATTTGTATACAAGTATTATACAGAGATTAAAAGCATTTTGTTCAAGGATTCATTACATCTTTAAAAACAATATTTTTAGAAGAAAAAAATTGAAGTAAAATTGCTATAGATGTATAAAAATACACATCGGTTAAGTTCATGAAAGAGGCATTTCACAATCCAACTCCATCATTGTCATCCTAATTCGTGTAATCTTTCGTACGCATCTGGGTTTTTTTCTAAATGTATATTGCACATAGGCTAAATATTGATGTTTTGCCATCGATTTCCCTGCTTTAGCACTAGTATTGTAATATAAACAAATATTCTGTTATAAGGAACGATGCCAATATTTTTTATTACACGTATATCTGAGGGGTTTCAATAACGTGAATACACAAATAGTCAATGATGAAACTATTTTACAAATATATACCTTCATTTGCAATTAGTCAGACGGATTTTTACGCTTATATCTCAATTAGGAATAATCATCAAAATATTCAGGCCGTTTTTCTGAATCCTCACCCGAATCTCTGGCTGTCCACCTAGTATGCTCTCATCGGTCAGTTTATTTCGCAATTCCTTCAAAAAGAATTCACTGATGTGTCCCGCCAATGGAGTCCTTGTGACAAAATATTGTCACATGTTTTTAGGATTTCGGTTAACCCTATCTCTCCATCTTGAGTTCAACGAAATTCCCAAGCCCAGATAGAATATTGATGATGAAAATATTCTGGTCTACAAGGCGCTTTAAACATCTCCAATATTTCTGACCACTCCGCTTTAAACATGATTAGCCCATAGAAATCCGATCGAGACTTGCCCGCATATAATGTTTGTACATTCTCCACCCCTTGAAAGTCATCAAGCAACCATTCTACAGATGCGCACAATGCTGATCAAATCACGATGATGTTAGGAGTTCTACCGAGTTTTACTTTGGTGGAAACCAGAAATGTTTGGAACATGCGTTGCTTAAGCGCATAAACGCTTGGGATCGAACCAACGATCTTCATATCTCGAGTCAAGAACCACAACGACAACGACAACGCTACAAAAGTCAATCACCTAAACGGTGCAATCTGACCGCGGAGGATTTTTAAATAGCTCCCTCTTTGCCACAGTTTCGAGTAGTCATCACGATGAAGGGGACTTTCCCTTTCCTGACGTAATTTCTAGAGTTTTTAATTCTTGAACATGTCACAGAGCAATCTCTCCATGGGCGTGTCGCCGATGGTACATCTGAAGAAGAGTCGCTCGACCTGATCTGACGTCACAAAGCGTAACGAAGGGAGGAGTAGTAGCATACGACCAAACCTACCGGAGAAAGATTAAGAGAATGCAAAATTATGAAATATTATTCAATGGTTGATTCTCTCGTTTTTCTTTAGCAAAATATTTTGAACAATTTCTGACAGGGTAAAGAAATAAAATATAGAAGGTCAATAATTCTCTTCGGGGGGGGGGGGCACTACAACAAAATAATGACTGCGTTTTTAAAATATTTTTTTCTAAAATATACTTTATATATTGCATATTACATTTCCTAGGGAAGGAACGCGCCTCTCCCTCTTCCCCGACCCCTTTTTACCGTCTCACTCCTACTGGATCACCAATGAAAGTTGTGCAATAAATATTTTGTCCAGTGCTCGCAGTGCAATTAAGTATTCAAACGAAGGCTTGTCTTAACATCATCCCTGATTTAACAGTGCTGGACAATCACTTCCTAAATCTACAATAGGCTATGTGGTGACTTTCCCAAATGAAAATTGGTCAGAGGCTGCGACCCTTAAACAGAGGAGCGTGGAGTGTTTGAATTGATTTTAATCCATGCAACTTGTTTCATGATTCACGTGTGTACCGGGATTGTTTGAAAATATGTATTTCTTAAAATGTTATCTCTCGCTCTTCGCTCTTATCCATTCACTCTGAGATTCGAACCCTTCCTTACCTTGCAGTCTGGGCTGGCTGGTGTGCCCGTATGTGCTGAGTCAGCATCATGTGGGCCTGATCTTGAAGGATTTCTACCTGCTGCGGGTCCTTTAATCCTCGCGTTTCTGATAGAAAAGACAACGGGAAAACACACGAACACAAAAGTGTCAATATTATATTTCAAAGTAAAATATATCTTGTAACATGGCAGATTTGTAGCTGTACAGGAGTGATGCAAATTGAACAAGGTGGAGCCAGTGGAATGCCCACGTCTTTGCCAATCTTTCTAGAAACTTAAAAATATATAGCGCCATCTTGTGGGTATTTCATGTTACATTCTTTCCTTCTCCCGTTCTATTTCTACATTCAGATATTACTTGGGTTTATGGCGTACTACATTGTATATACCCTCTACAGACACATACAAAAAGGTGGTGTATATACGGTGGGGAGGGGGTGAGGGGGGTCCTACAATCTCCCACCTCCATATAATGGTAAGGGAGAGGGGGAATGTGATAGGGTCATAACAAAAGACGATACGATCACTTTAAATGTTACTCCCAATAAATATTCCTGTTCTCTAAAATTTAATGCAGCCATTAATTAGACCAATCAACCATCCCCTGACTTCTCATAAACCTGCTCACGAATATCTTGTTCACATTATTATTCATAATTATATCGATTTAATTTACCTCACAAACTAAGGATTTAAAACACTTTCGAAGAATCAATCTAAAGCAATAAGCCAGTTCACGGTTGCAGTCTGAGCGTGAGCAGATAAAGGTCATTGCAGAACAAATTTTGAAATACACGGAGACGAAATACTAGATACGTGCTCATGAAAATTATGTAATCGTTATTCATTCATGCACATTCAGTGCATTCCATTATACACAGGTGGAAGTATTCTTTGAAAAGGGAAACAAAGGCTATAGCACCTCCATCGCCGTAGGAGTGATTATTTCAAAATGTACAAAGTGGGACCCAGTGGCGTACCTGGGGTACTCCGTCAGGGGGGGCAAGCGACCGAAACAAACAAAAAAGGCGATGCTAATTTTCACTTCTGGCGAGCGAGCGAGCAAAAAAAAATCTTTAAGTAACGTTTGGTATATAAACTGGTATTGTTGCAAGTTGGGGTGGGAACATTCACTTGTTAGCGACGTTAATTTCATTTTTTTGCAAACGAGCGTAGCGAGCAAGAAAAAAATCACTCCTTTTTTAATAATTGCCACTTAAACTTGGTTCAATTGTCCCATGCAGGGCGCGGGAACAATATTGTGTTTAGGGTGATTTCATACCCATTTTAGCTAGCGAGCCTAAATACATCTTTCTCTCAATGGAATTGCTATATAAAATTTGTTTCATTGTTGCATGTCGGGGCGGGCACAATCTTGTTTTAAGGCAATGTCAATCCCATTTTGGCGGGCAGGCAACCCCCTACATTTCTCTTTTAATGATATTGTAGCAGGTTAGTGGTGGGCACATAATTCCACGAGCTCGCGAGCGTAGCGAGCGAGAGAAAAAAATCACTTCTCGTTTATAGGGAAAATATGGTACATAAAACTTAGGTTCATTGTTCCATGTCAGGGACGTGATTATTAAAAGCGGTGTTATTTCTATTTTGGCGAGCGAGCGTAGCGAGCGAGCAAAAAAAATCACTTCTCTTTTGTAGGGAAAATATGGTACATAAACTTGGGTTCATTGTTCCATGTCAGGGACGTGATTATTAAAAGCGGTGTTATTTCTATTTTGGCGAGCGAGCGAGCAAAAAAAATCACTTCTCTTTTGTAGGGAAAATATGGTACATAAACTTGGGTTCATTGTTCCATGTCAGGGACGTGATTATTAAAAGCGGTGTTATTTCTATTTTGGCGAGCGAGCGTAGCGAGCGAGCAAAAAAAAATCACTTCTCTTTTATAGGGAAAATATGGTACATAAACTTGGGTTCATTGTTCCATGTCAGGGACGTGATTATTAAAAGCGGTGTTATTTCTATTTTGGTAAGCGAGCGTAGCGAGCGAGCAAAAAAATCACTTCTCTTTTATAGGGAAAATATGGTACATAAACTTTGGTTCATTGTTCCATGTCACGGACGTGATTATTAAAAGTGGTGTTATTTCTATTTTGGCGAGCGAGCGTAGCGAGCGAGCAAAATTTTTGTAATGATAATTGGTTCATAAATTTCAGATTTTTTTTGTTGCAGGGCAGGGCTTAAACAATCATGTCTAAGGTGATGTTAATTCCGTTTTGGCGAGCACGAGCACACCAAAACTTCTTTGAATAACGTTTGGTACATAATCATTAACTGGTTGTTGCAGGTTGGGGCGGGCACGTTAGCGGTGTCAATTCCATTTTGGCGAGCGAGCATAGCGAGCAAGCAAAAAAAAATTCTCTTTTAATAGAAATTAATAAATAAACTAGTTTTTATTGGTGCAGGTCAGAATGGACGCAATCGTGTTTAACGCGATTCAATTCCCTTTTGGCGAGAGGGCGTAAAAACTCTTCCGTTTTTAATGATATTGTTGCAGGTCAAGGGTGGGCACAATTGTTTCCAAAGCAATATCTATTCATTTTATTCGCGAGCAAGTGTAGCGAGCGAGAAAAATGAATTACTCTCTTTTAGTAACATTTGGTACATACATTGTGTGTTATTGTTGCCATGGTTGCAGGTCGGGGCCCGTCGGGGCAGGCACAATTGTATTCTAGGCAATGCTAATCCTTTTCTTTTTTCAGGGGGACGAGCAAGTGAAAACATTTAATACAAAATAGGCTAGCAAGCAGTTCGCGCCAGCGAAGAGTTTCGAATTTGTTATATCACTTATATTTTCCTATTTTCATTTGTCTAAATTTTTCAGGGCCGTATAAGGAATATTTTTCTGGTGGGGGAGGGGGAAAGATGCGTTAAAAGTTTTCGGAGAATCTCAAAAGCAAAAGGAGTGAAGGGAGTTCGAGCGACCCAACTGGTCATGAGGGTACTTTTGCATTTTCAAAAGTAGAATTGAAGGATTTGGTATAGGCCTACACTACATTTTCAGGAAAAAAACTGTACGTTTTCAAAATATCTGGGGTCAACTGCTCCCCCCCCCCCTGGTGCGTACGGCCATGGTCTTTTTTTTTTAATTTCCCCATTTTTTTCCTTTCCTTTTCTTTTCCCTTTTTCTTCCTTTTCTCTTCTTCTTCCTTTTTTCTTTCCTTTTCCTTTTTTTCCTTTTTTCTCTTTCTTTCCTTTTTTTCTTCCCTTTTCTTTTTTTCTTTTTCTTTCCTTTCCTTTTTTTCTTTTCTTTCCCCTTTTTCTTTTTTTCCCCTGGAGCCCGTCAGGGGGGGCACTCTGCCCCCCCTGCCCCCCCCGTAGGTACGCCAGTGGTGGGACCTCTTCATGTTTTGAATGCACGCGACAATATCAACTCAATCTGAATGAGCAAATACGTGTGTTACACTTTATACCCAACGTAAAGGTAAATTCCAAAAGTACCTGAGGACAACTTTCTAGATTTATGTGTTGTTTGGTTGTTAGTGTACGTTGCCCTAATTAATTTATTATTGATTTGGGGGGGGGGGGGAGAATGGTCCCCCTCGCCTTTTTTACTAGACAATATCAACAGAATTCTGTATCGTCCTACCTGGTTTGAAGAGAACAATCGCCTTGAGGCAGGCGAACTCGGCGGGGTCGACCCGTAGCCCCCGAAAGCGAGACATGATCTCCTGAAGGAGGCGTATATCAGAGACACAGGTCGCTGCCTTGTCCGTCTGGGATTGCTCGTGTAGGCCGGTGAGTAGCGGGCAGGAATCCAGCGGCATGGACCATTGCAGAGCGCACAGTAAGAATAGCTCGCTCCACGCTTCCTCCAGCAAAATGACCTGTACGATGATAGAAAAGCAAGATTTTAGAAGAACTTGATTAATGTTAAAGACCGTCACCACTACTGGGCAAGAAGGGATTAGACCACACAGCGAGCCATCGAGGTCACTGTGACAGGTGGCTATCTCATTAAGTCAGCTGTTATTTAACATAAGAAAAAGAGGATCATGGGGGACTAACAGGCACCGATTGGGGAAGTTTTCTATATAGAGGGAGCAAGTAGCTACAAGTATGGCAGTGTGCCTTTAAGATTAAACTGAAAGTTCATGACCGTTTCATAATGCAAGTTTTCAATTTTCATTGGTAATAAATCACATAACCTAAACACAGTGGCCCGTATTCGAAAGTCAGGTTTAGTTAAATCCATGTTTAACTTTAAACCCGGGTTTAACTAAACCAGGCTTCATGTTTAAGTTCAATTTCAGTTTCTGAAAGCCAGGTTTAAGTGTAGTCTAAATGTAAACCTAGGTTTAAAGTTAATCCTGACTTCAGAATATGGGCCAGTGGGTTTACCTCTACACAAGATATCACATAATCCTGAACCTAATTCGTACCTGATCTCTGAAGGGCAGACCCGAGAAGGAAGGCAGTGTCTTCGCCCATTTGACGGCCATGAAAAGAAGCCGAGCCGACGACTCGTAGATGCTATCATTGCTGGAGGGGTAGACGGCGATCTCCTTAGGCGTGGACGCCAGCTCCGATCCGCTCAAGATCATTCCCGGTCGTCGCTGGTGATGGTGGTCGCTACGGAGGTCGACCCGGGGATCCGTGTCGCCGGTCACGTCGATCTCGCATGTATCGTGAAGTGCTATATGATAACATGAATATAAAAAAAATGATCGATACACTGTCGATATGACTATGCGTTGCAATTAAACACAACAAATCCCTTAAATTTTCGAAATTGTCATATGCCAGGCATTATGTGTCATAAAGCGTAATATTCTAAGTGGCGAATTCAACAAGGGAAATGGGAGGGTTAAAGGTTTGGGGAGGCGTGCTATCCTTGGCAAAATGCTGTATGGCGTACCTCAATGACATAGTACATAATCAAAATATGCCTGAATTTGGCCCGTCCGGCTACAGCTTTAGACCGACAACGGCACCTGCAAAACTTGTTAACAATTCTTGTTTGCTTATTGCTTATTACACAATTTGTGTGTACCCTGCCAAACATGAAAAGTGTGATAAATTAGCCGATTTGTGCCCCCTCTGCCTGCCAGACAATCTAGGATCCCAAGCTGGTAAAAAAATCTGATGTACCTCGTTGAATATATAGCCGACAAGTGGACCCATGTATTTGATCTTATTGTTCACGTTAGTCGACCAGTCGATTAAAGGGATTTTGAGAGAGATATACAACCCGAATGAAAACCAGTTTACACTGCTTCGGGCTACTCTTTTGAAATATGTCAAAAATCCAAAGACTGAAGTATTGAAATGAACGTAGTATAATCTTGATAAGGCGTAACAAAAAAATATGTTGTATTACCCTTTGCGACCGACCCGAAAATCTTGAAATCTACCGTCGGCTTTAAAAAAATGTTTAAAGAATTTAGAACTGAGAAATATCAGCTCAAAGAGGGAGGGGAGAAAAAAAAGTTAACCGAAAGGAAAAAAAATCCCATGTTTTGCTACTTAAAGGGCAAAAAACATCTTCTTTTTTTTAGGCCTGATAAGAAAGAATCATACCATCTTCTGGCTCCAATTTGGCGCAGGTTTCTGCCGTCATCAGACCAGCCATGAACCGGTGATTGGCCGTGAACGCGAAGGCAGCAGCGTGTGCCGACGCCGATGACATCGGGCCACCGTACGATGACGACGGTGATGTCGATGACGATGTGGAGGTGGAATGCGAGGACGGGTTCGGGTCCCTGGTCAGCGGGCTGGCGGCAAGTTCATGGGGTTCGGCTGTCGTCACGGAGGGGACGCTGTCAAGGCGAACGTGGGCCATGTTGCGGGGTTGTCGCTCGTTCTGTACAGCTGGACCAACAACAAAAAATAATAATAATAAAAATAAATATTAATCATGCATTGATTAGTTATATACATTCGACCTCTTTTCCCGTTGATAAAAAGCGTCTCAGAATAGAAAATGAGATAGGTACATAATTAATGTTGCTACTTTATATAATATTCTTTTTTTATTACACGGCGAATAATAATGCATTGAAGCCGACAATTTATTAATAACAGTGATCAGACATTATCCCACGCGAAAATTGCTGCGGGCTTTATTTAATCAAATATATAGGGTGAGATTTAGCGTTTGATCCACTGTTGAAATTAGAAATTCGGTTAATAGTATTAATGTCATTTACCCAGGGAAACCTCATCAGCACCAGTGCTGCTCACCATGAGGGACCTGCAATTATCATTACCCCGGCAATTACCAGGTAGGCCTACCCATATATACCTGGGTGGAGAGAGGCAAATGTGGATTAATGTCTTGCCAAAGCATGTTAGTATTGGGCCGGGATTCGAACCGTCACCCCTTGGATTGAGAGTCAAGTGAATGAACTACTAAACCACGACGCCTCCACTTGACGTAGAAAGTGTACCACGAATGAACCACAGGAGCATAGGTTCTACGGCCCCGTAGCATAAAACTTACCGTTGATGGTAACTTTACCATCAATGCTAACTACCATGGTAACATGGCTCAACAGCCAATCAAAATCAAGGCCCATGGTAGTTACCATTGATGACAAAGATACCATCAATGGTAATTTTTGTGCAATGGGGCCCAGGTACGAGTTCAGGGACACTGGTGCGTAAAATAATGTTTCATATGTTATCAATTATGACAATCATAAATAATTTAGTTATAAAACGTATATGAAGAAATGAGAATAACTATAAAATGGTGATGAGTATTAAAACAAGGTATACGGTAGGTACTTTTTCTCTCGCCCCAATAACCTACCCCTTAAGGGCAAATTCAAAATGTTGTAAAGAGGGGGGGGGCACCCAATCCCAAAATACTCCATGATAAAGCAGAACAACAGACTTTCACATGTACAGATAGACGATCGCAAAGACTTTCGAGAAATATAATCAAGGGCAAGTTCAAAAAATCCTATTGAATACCAGTATCACATACAAACCATGTTCGTCTTATAGGCCATTGACATTTGACGTATTATTTGTTGCAGCAGAGAAACAAAATGTGCCAATGTAATATATTACTGTATCTCTCTAACGTTATAGTTATATAGCTAGGTTGCCTTTTCTCTCCCCCCCCCCCTCTCTCTCTCTATTTGTCTTTATCTCTCTCTTGTTCCTCTTCTGTCCCTCTCTTTCATTAAAAAACAAAAACAATCACATTTTGTCGCTGATAAAAAGGTGTTGATATACGGCATAATCCGGCTATGTCTACAAAATTTATTAATATTTATATTTTCGAAACATGAATGAAAAACGTTTTTTCCGTCAGAGACTAAGACACTCGGGCTTTTGGAAGTATATATCTATACATTATTTTGATTCATTAATATGGTAATTGAATCCACAATTTTTGGGCCATTAAGATAAATTGCCCCCAGCTGTCAATGCAACTTAATATTTCACACCACAGACGAAAGGGAAGGACAGGGCTCAGATTTATTATCAACGAATGGTTGAGTCTACAGCGAGCTTCAATTAGAATTAAACAGCCCTAAAATTCATCTGTTGCAGCCAGGAAACAAAAAAGGAAGGATAAGTTTGATATACACTTTTGTATGCAGCAAGAGCTAGCAATCAAAAGCCAATAAAAGGCAGCCAAATCCATGTTGACTGTATTACTTTGATAGGCAAAGATGACATGCATTATTCATGTTTTTGCAACTCCCTGATTTTATTGTTTTTCGTTTTGATATATTGAGATGGGGGCTTAATGGAAGCCCATTCCGAACGCTAAAACGCAAGTAATCTATGCACATGCCGTAAGCACTCATATTACTATACGAATACAAGAAAGGCAGGCGTAAAAATGTCTAATAACATAACAAAGGCAGGCATGAAACAAATTTAAGATTATTGGCTAAACGTAAATTTCATCTTTACATCGCGCCTTCAATTTTCATTGCTTCGGGACGAGATTGAAGTGAGTAATAAATTCGAAAAGTAAAAAAAAAATCAAAAAAATCGAGAATTCATCAGAGGAAAAATCCTTTTCGAGAAAGTTAATGAAATCTTTTGTACGACATAATCTTTTTTCATGTAAAATTCAGTACCAATTTTCCATTATCCAAATTCTGCACATTTCTTAATCCTGCACAGAACATACGGAGAACATTAAAGATATTTTCTAACATTATCTTTTGAAAGCAAAATGTTTCGAAATTAATCACTTCCGTAACTTTTTTTCTCTCTCTCTCTCTACATTTCTTGTTTTTCTACCTACCTGTTCTCTATATATCCTTTACCTTGCTTACGTTTTCCCCCATTACTGATATACAATCTCCTTTTCTTTGTAGGAATTTAACTGAAATCCTTCAAACTTTTCTACTTCATTCTTTGTTCATTTTTTGAAAAATATAATATCGCATAGTTTTGGGTATTCCAAATCCTACTCGATCCCTTGGATCGCTGTTTCTTTTCGCCTCAAGGGCCACATACATCTTTCTTTATCATTGCATCGCCTCTTCAACCAGCGTTAATACACATTTTACGAGATCAAAACTGGATGAGACCAGATATTCACGAGATTAAATGTTCGCAATACTTATTCTTCTCGCGTATGTCGAGAACAAAAACTTTTACATTTCTAATGTACTGTGAAGCAGCCACTCTCTAATGGTCTCATCCACTTCCATTAGCCAAAGGGTTTGGTCGTTTAAAGGTAAAGACCGGTTATGGTCATGCGATTGCATTGTGAAAGAAACGTTGTGGAATCGATCAGAAAAGGTTGATCATCTAGCATCTAGCATCTACAAGGTTCTGGAATCATCAAAATGATAAGAAATTTGGCCCATTCTTCGTAAAGTTACAAGCACTATACACAGAAAGATGCATATGGGACTACCCTATATCTCTCACAGACCATGAGAGAAACAAATTTACCAAATATATGAGTTAGTAGGCGGTTTCCCGGCAAATTTTGTATCATCATGTATTAGTCAAAACATATTCTTTCACATGATTGGTAATGAGAGCTTCCATTTCATTTTTTAAAATTGGGGCGTTTCCAATACTGGTCTTTATCTTTAAACAGGGGGCAGGTTGTGATGATGTGGTCTGCTGTTTGCTCCTCTGCACCACACTCACAAGCTGGACTTTGTGGCCAAGTCCCATCTAAACCTGTTGGCCTTGAAACGGCCACACCACTCCGGAGACGATTAAGCTTTGTCCAAGCCTGCCTTTAACAGCGTGTCCACACACAAAACAATTTATCCCGATTCTCTATAACGAAACGTCGTATAAAGAATCATCGTATAAATTTCAGGGTGTCCACACACAAGAAACGTCGTATAAATAATCATCGCATAAATTTCAGGATGTCCACACACAGAAGAAAGTAATCCTGAAACTCTACAGCGAAGTGTCGTATAGGTGCGCAGTTTGCTACTGCGATCTTGAAATGGAAGCGGAAATGAGTCTCCTTTCGCTCAAGGTCACGTTAAGCCCCGCCCAGTTATACCGTTCTAGTTAGACAAGTTATACTAGTTACGTCCACACACAACATATTCCGTGATTAGGCGTGATTAGGCGGGGTAATTTATACGTCGTATAATGAAACGCATGTTTGGGCATCGTTTCGTTATACGACGTTTCGTTATACGACGTTTAGTTAGTAAGCGTCCACACACACAATTTCATCGTATAACTATCGCGAAACAGTATAGCTATCCCGAAACTGTATAACTAATCACGCCTAATCATGGAAAATGTTGTGTGTGGACACGGGGTAAGTCACAGTCTGAACTAGTATTCGTTGGGTTTTGGATGAAGCGCTACAGTAAGGATGACGATTTTTGTGACTGGTCTGTCCATGTTTTTCCTCTCCAATCTGTTGTGGTCTGATTTGGATGGATGGTATTCATCAGGTCGCAATACTAAAGCTACATGAGACGGACGATACACGAGATCGATGATACAAAGGACCGAAGATACACGGGACCAAGAAAAACACGAGACACAAAATACACGAGATCGAGGTACACGAGACCGAAGATGTACGAGGCCGGATATACACAGGACCATTAAAAACCAGATACACGAGACCGAAAATGCACGAGACCGAAGATACACGAGACCGAAGATACACGAGACCGAATATGCACGAGACCGAATATACACGAGATCGAAGATACACGAGACCGAATATACACGAGACCGGAGATACACGAGACCGAAGATACACGATACCGATAATACACGAGACCGAAGAAACACGAGACCAAAGATACACGAGACCGAAGATCGAGAAAACGCGAGAA
Source organism: Strongylocentrotus purpuratus (assembly GCF_000002235.5). Lineage (NCBI taxonomy): Eukaryota > Metazoa > Echinodermata > Echinoidea > Camarodonta > Strongylocentrotidae > Strongylocentrotus > Strongylocentrotus purpuratus. The sequence goes on from NW_022145615.1 coordinate 8,966,013, forward strand.
CGAATATGCACGAGACCGAAGATACGCGAGAACGAAGATAAGCTAGATTATCCGTTCGAAGTTTGGCTTGGTCTTGCGTGCTTTTGAACTAGTCGTCAAAAAGAAAATGATACCGCAAGGTCTGGTACCATGGGTCTGTAATATGCATTGTATACTGTAAATCTGGCTGACTCTCAATTGGGCTATACTAATAATAAAGTTTTTTTAAAATCTCCATTTTCTTCATTTAATATTATATTTTCCATAATTATTTACTATTCGTCACACTGCCTCTGTTGCCGTCTTTTAAATAGCTCTTTGTTTTTGTAATGTCTGTCTGTCCGTCTCCCCTCTCTCTCTCCCTCTCTCTTTAAAAATACATATCTATCTATGTCTGTCTGTCTGTCTGTCTCTATCATTCTGCTTTTCTCTCAATTTCCTAATCTCTCTCGTCTTCGCTTACAGATCCGTCATAATTTATATCCCTCTACCTCAACTAATATCGTAAAGTCAGAGAAACTTTTAAAAACGTTTTGATACTTTTCCCCGACTTCCCGCATGTATATTAACTACTTGATATATATAGATGCAATGCGATGAAACGATAATCTTATAACTCTTCAGAGTTGTTCTTCTCAGAACATCCACTTTGTTTTGGGAATGTTCTCCTATGTTAAAAATGCATGACTCGAAGTAACCTCTCATATTTCTATCAGAGAAGCCAACGAACTGTGTTCCTACAATATTATTATTGCAGCATTTACAAAAAACGTTTCTCAACATCCATTTAAATTTGTTCTAAGAGCTAGGATAATGATGATCCCAAGTGCTGTTCCAGTATGAAAAGAAATGCACATTAAACCCCGATGGCATGTTCAATGTATTCCATTAAGACAAAAGGATTTCTCACTCTGACGTATTTGTATTCTTTTCTCCGGTATAAAATCTTCACAGCATGACAAACAAATTCTTTGTGACTCCTGAATCATAGTTATTTCTAAAATATCTTTCCTTATCCTTAAAGGCCCACTGCACTACTTGTAGCTACTTGCGCCCTCTATATAACAAACAATGCCTAATCGGTGACCATTGGTCCCCCATGATCCTTTTTTTTCTTATGTTAATTGAGAGCTGAGTTGATGAGATAACCACCTGTCCAGTGACCTTGCAGAGAGGTCTAATCCCTCCTGTAAACTACGTCAGATAAGCTTTAAAATGAAGAATAAACTTATTTATCATATTTTGTTTTTGGAATTCGTTAACAACATATGAAGATTGAAAGAATACGTCTCTGGCTTTTCAGCTTGATTATAAACTTTTAGCATTTAACATAGAACTCATGTCTACATTAGTATCAGCTTAAAGCTAGGTAAGCCTGAGTTTTGGTAATGATAGAAAATATATTCTCACAGAATCCAACAAAACCTACACTGAATGTTCAAGATTACCAATAAATGACATTCGAATTCAAACATATAACTCCGTTTAGTCTCATTTGAGAACGCCCCCTATCGGCAGAGTCCAGCTGCCTAAGGTGTACGTTAGCCTATGGACTTTTACACAAAAAATCGTTAAAAATTCATGTTTTTGTTTAAACGAAAAGCACACCCACCCGACGTACGTTATCACTAGCTCTTTCATTGGAACTCTCATGTCCCATTGACTTTTTGAAAGTTCACCCACCGTAATTTGATAAAAATAGGTTGCAAGCTCGCCATTGCCTATATAACACATGTACCACAAGTCGAACTTTGGACTCAATTTACCACGCGATTGTAAGGTTATAAGTCAAGCACATGAAGGATAAGAAACACGAATTATCACAAATCAGTTCTGATTTGTTCATTATGTCCATTTCATCCAACCCCCCACCGTAATTTTTGCATTTAGTATAGGCAAGCATTTTGCCGAGGTAAGCAAAAACATGAATATTCATGAACACCATGGACTATTCGATTATTATCAGAGGGGTGCAATATTGTGCACCACCTCAAACTCCCCTACTTTCAGTCAAGTATTTCATTGTATTATGTAGTTTGGTAGGTTTATTTTACTAACTGTTTAATTATCAGATATCAATGATAGTTTAAACATATGGAAAAGATTCTTGTATTTTATATTTAACAAAGCAATCTCACATACAAAATCACTATGAAGTGTCGTCTGATCCGCCGATTGCCGTCTGCTATATACGCGAACTAGCCTTGTGCTGGCGAAAATGAGACAACCGGAGCAATATGTTCAAAGTTTATTCAGCACTCTTCATAAAAACATTTAAAACATACAAATACAGAATGGAATGATAAAAATGGCAATTTTATGAGAGCATTTGGGATGGGCAGAAAGGGGGATTCCTTAAATGAAAGCCTTTCCCTAAACACACACACTCATACAGGGAAAAAAGAAGAACATAGAATATACCATCAGGTACAATCCGAGTTTTTAAAAAACACTAACGAGAGTGTTTAACAAATATACTGTTCAAAGGTGTTTATACTTATACTTATTTAACAGAAATTGTTTATATTTCATATGTGCCAAACGATTTTGGTAGAAAATGTATAGGGGCCGGGTAATAAGCATAGACGGATAAGGAAATCAAGGTAAGTAGGCCCGACACCATGTGCTTAACCCAATCATGACACTATGTGCAGCTGAGAGTTTTGGTTATTTCTGAAGATCATTTCAAGCAAGCTTTTGTGAGGTTGTTCTATTTTACTGGTTCAATCAATCAATTTACTGCAAGATATTAAAAAAAAACCTGAATGAATTATAGCCATGTTCTCTCGAAGAAATGATGCCCCTACAAAGGGGCTCAAGACTTGCTTTAATAACAACATTTGCCCCCAAAACACTTAAAAATGTAAAATTAGAAAAAATCTAACCATTTGTTTACTTTCTGTGTCACTCTGCATTCTGCTTGGTATCCCGATTGCCATATGTGCGTTTTTGCACAAAACGTTTGCACTAATTGAGGGAAGGATTACTTTGTGAACATTATTGCTTTGTAATTACGAATTTCCTGTCTTTATTAGTTCCTTGAAAACCCTTTTAACACATGTAGGTATAGATTGATATGGCACTGGAAACAGGTAAAATATCTAGGGGCATTTGAGAGATATATCGCGTGATAAATATTATGTCAAAAGGAGATTATCTGGGTGGCATATATTTAAAGACTTGAACAAAAAAAGTATGTATGTTTATGTACGGGCTTTGTTTTCTCTCTCGCTCTCTCTCTCTCTCTCTGTCTCTGTCTCTCTCTCTCTGTCTCTCTCTCTGTCTCTCTCTCTCTATATATATATATGTATACATTTAGGGGTGTATGTATGCATGCAACCGAAATGCCACCTTAATAATCGGAGGTTTGCTTTCTTGAAGAGAGAAAAGAATGAAATTATATTTTCTCTTTTCTCTGCGGCACCTCTGTTGCGGAGAGATGTCCTGTCTGTGCAATACACTAATGATTGCAGCGATCATCTTTCGATGGCCGCTAGCACACACCTCCTTCGCTACTCCGACACAAGCGAGAGCATAGCCAACGCCAGAAGACGTTCAAAAGAAAATGGAAGGCTGCTGCTCGGTGCTGGATACCAAGAAAATGGAAGGAGGAAGAGGAGAGGAAAAAGTTACAAATTTAGGCTGGATAGATGGAGATCACCTTACGAAGTGATTTTCATCTCTTAGGGGCGTCAAAATGTTCTGACCTTTGATGGTAAGGTAAGGAGACACCTCCTGTAGGTTAAATTGGATTAGTTCCTGCACCAAACCTCAAAACGGAGCCCCATTCTTTCTCCTCCTGCTTCTTATTGTTGCCGGCATCCAGCGCGCGATTCTTTAATAGAAAATATTCTCATCGGAAATTCTTGCCGATCTGCCCGGCCCGCTGCCCCCAAGAGGCTGGGTGTAAAAGGAGAGCGGGCTTTTTTCCTCTTGCGCCTTCTCAACAAGACAAAATGTGATTAAATCTACAGTACCCGTCAATGATCCCTTTCCTTTTTGGCCATGTTGGAGATTTCCCAGGGGACATTCCCTACTTCTATCTTACCTCTCTGCCACTATTTTCCCTTCCTTTTTCTCGCGCCTCGAAATTGGGGCAGCTTGATTTTGGGAGAGACATTTGGCGTATTGGTGAATTGTAACATAATACGCAAGTATGGAATGATTTTTGCGGGCTATAATTTGACAAGATTGTGCCGGGGAGTACTCGGAGGAGAGCTGTGACGGGAGACGACGAAGAAAGTAACCTGACAGAAAAGTACAGCGTACAGCCAGGCGTAGGTAGGACCATTCTATACGGTGCTTTTAAAGAATCCGAACTTCTCGTCTTCTGTGTAGGTTTACACGTGAATTATGTTATTAGATGCAAATTTGTACCCCTCTCCTGCCTAGCAAATTGCTTAACATCGTTTAAACCCTCTGCAATGTACTAAACAATGTTGTTTTGATAACCTGAATACGACACTTCACGACTTCTCTATACACCTGGCTATGTGTGTGATTGTGTCAATACACTTGAAATGCAATAGTTTTGTACTTCCTTTTTCTCGTAACAATTTATTTAAAACTATTTGAACCCTCTTCAATTAAGACATTTACCTAAAGGTATCTAAATACTGCTTTGCAAAACCAATACTCGGAATTTGTTGACGTATACGTGCACATGTGAATAGAGGAAATTGTGTATCCCTCTTATGGCTATCAAGGAACAGAATATGTTTATAACGTCATATAAAGCGTCTGCTTGTGGAAGATAATTTTCATTGTTAAACGCTGTTTCGAAGAACCTTTACTCAGAAGTTTTCAATCTGCCGTAAATGTTAACAGGGGAATATTATGACCTTTATTGAGACAAAGCTTTGTACCCTTAGTTTACCCAGAGAATCAATCTCTGGTTTATCACACAATCAAAATAATCAATGTATCACCATGTATTATTGTGCTGCAATTAGGACGTCTACATTTGAAGTTGAAACAGTGCTCTTTTTAAGAACGCGCATGCTGCATTTTATGATTTATGAAAAAGAATTTGTTTGATGCTTTATCTCAGGAAAGCATTAAACTATCTTTTCTTACATTCAATTCAATTCAATTCGTAGGTTTTTACCATGGCGTAACCTAGTAACTGCTTTCTATTTGCAAAGAGCAAAATATGAATGTTTTTTAAGTGGGAATGTCGTGGCCGAGTGGTTTAAGGCGCTTGACTGGAAATGCGAAAGTCGAGGGTTCGAATCCCGACACGGCACTAATATAATGTGGCAAGATATTAACCTGTACTTGCTACTCTCCACCCAGGCGTTAATGGGTACCCGGTAGGATGCGACCGTCATTGTTGGTCAAACAGTTTTAGAGCGTCAAGTAACGCCTGGCTGGAATGCTCCCCAGGGGGTGAAGATTGTGCACACAGTGTGTGCGGACAGGCACTGACTCCAATAACCGGGGTAATAGTATATCTGTAAAGCGCTTAGAGACATTGTATTAAACGCTTTAAGAGCGAAATATTATTATTATTTGTTAAGTTTCCGGTAACAGTTGCTCCGCGTTCGATATCCTGCATTTGCCGAATAATCGACCTCAACCCTGAACCACACACAACCCTGACCCTAACCCTCAACGTAACCCGCCATGCAATTGCAACCCTAACAACAACAACACCAACAAGGAACACCTAAGCCATGCATTGTAAGTGAATGTTATTTCCACTTAGCGGCGAGATGATGATATGATCTGCGCCTACTTTTGCCTGATCTAAGCTCACACCGCCCGCATATGAAAGGAAGCGAACATTATTCATATATCATTTAACAACTATTTCAGTGATAGGGACCTAATGCTGGCAGTATTATCTCCGCCATCAAATATCTTTGATCCTATGTCACATTGTATCTCACTGTGTAAGTGTATGATTATCTGTCAACTTTGGTATGGATTACAAAAATAACATGCAATCACCGGGATACAATAACATTCTGCCAGCTATTGCATAAAGAGAAGGATAAGTTTGCAACTTTAATCTTCAAACATTCTCCGAAATCTAATTTAATAAATAGGTAAATAGGACAATGAGTCTTGAATTTAAATAATAAATAAATAAATAATTACAGTGCTTATATAGCGCCTAACCCTTACTTTGTCAGAAGTCTCTAAGCGCTCTACAATAATGCAGCATAATTAAAGGGGCTGATTTTCTCTGGAAAATTCACCTTTCAAAGCGAAGGGCTACAACATTCCTAATTTCATGAATGTACCTCGGATGTACCCCAAGGCGTCGTTTAAGGACCCTTTCTTTTCTGTTATATGATTATTGCATTAAATTATAACGTATCATTCAAGGAGAAACAAATTATTTAAATGGATTGCACAGATCCTTGAAAACAAACATGATGATTTGAAGGTTATAAATATGTTTTACTTAACCGTTTATGGAAGTGGAGTTAAGAACGAAAAATCATCCGTTCTATTATGTTTCTACATGTATATATATATATATATATATATATATATATATATATATATATATATATATTAACAAAAATTAATTATGTAATGTAAAACCTCAATACACACAAACGAGGACCCAGTCACTTGTGATGTATAATTTACAAATGCATGACTGTCTAATCACAAATCTAGTTCCTCTTTCTCTCTCTCCCACTCTTCTCCCCTTCTCCCTCTCCCTATTCTTCTACTTCTCTCTCTCTCTCTCTCTCTCTCTCTCTCTTTCTCTCTCTCTTTCTCCTGCAGTGTATGAGACATGGAGATGAAAATGAAAATAAAGTTAAAAGAGAAATACAAACCATTTTTTTTTAATTCAGCTTGTAGGAAATAGGAAACTACTTAGTTCAATTATCACACTTTTACGCCATGCACGGTCATTTAAGATACTCTCTCTTGAAGGCACAGTAATTATTGATCAAAGAATATTTCTATGTCAGTGGGCAGCTTAAAGATAAAACTACGTGGTGTGATGCAGGGAAACGTATACCAAACAAAATATGTGTGAGTGCGTGATTCGAAATGATCCAAGGGCGTTATGGCGACTGGACGGAAAAAGTCGCTATTTAATTTGTTTGATGTCGCTACCAGCACGTAGATCAACGGCGCATCCCAACGAGAGAATCTCTTTCCTCCTTTTCTCCTCCCTACTTTCGCTATTCAATCTTACCATTTTTGTGATAAAAGCAGCCCATCTCTTCTCTCTTGCTATTTTATCGCTAAATTAAAGGGACATTCCACTGTCTCTTGATCTAATTAGCTTAAACTCAAGCGTATCCGATAACACTTTGGCGTTCGGTATAGCCCCACCTGTTAACTCATCTGTATCCGACTCCTTTTGTTTCGCATCGAACTGTTTAAACGCTTCTCCGGGGTAAAATGTATTGATGTTTTGCGTTATGTCTGTAACAAAACGTGCCCTCGCATGCTTTCGATGTGTGTCCATAGCAAATCAATGTTGACAACCATGCATTCCACTTGGTTTGAATTGCCTTCATTTTCAATTAATGAAAAAGAAAAGAAATAGGCGATGTGTGCTCACTCTTCAGGGGTAGCGTGATAGAAAAGGGGGATAACTTTCAGAAATACGCGCATCAAATTTGATTTATGTTGTTCTGTAAAGACAGAGTTTGGGAGGAGGAGGTCGGAGAATCAACATGAAGTGTTTTGAGAGGGGAAGTTATCAAAGCAGCGGCAGAAAAGACAAATGGAATATGGGGGATCGTGTTGCATTGCTTCAAGTGTGAATTCCAACAATCGATAATGCCTGGGATGTACAAAGATAGACAATAAGAATGTTACTTAAATAAGAAAAATAGTAAGAAAAGAAAAATACAAGTGAAAGAGAGATTGAGTGGGAGGAAGAGAACCAGGAAAAGTAAGGAGGAAGGGGATGAGTGAGAGAGAGAGAGAGAGAGAGAGAGAGAGGGGGGTATTGTAATTTAGCTTTCTAAAGACAGAAAGATGTTTTTAAAAAAGAGTATCAAACTTCGCAAATGTTATGTAATAAATTGAAAATTTCAATTAATTCTTATTGTTCTGAGAGTTAGAAATGAAGCTCTATGGGTAGAGATTATGTCTTGAAAAATATCATGAGTTTACTTTATCAGGAAAATATATCATGTGTTATGAAACAGAAGGTCGTTATCCCTATACATTTTTCTGCCAAAGGATGTTGAACTGCAGTATTGTCTGATTTTAATTTTTTTTCTCCTAAGCTGAATATATGAAAATTATTTTTTTCCCCCATCAGTTTGGCTAATCATATCCCAATGGAACATTTAGATTATACACTCAAATAATAATATTTTTTACGAAGAAAATTTTGTATTTATAAGGATGTACATTTTAGGAAGTTTTTTATTACATTATCAGCCAAAAAAGGAAATCTAAATAATCTTGGAATTAAGCTAATGGATTTTACGAGTATCATTCTGTTATCCAAGTCTGAAGAACACTGCGTTCGCGCAACAAATCAATTCTTTCACCGATAATTTTTTTTCTCTTTCAATTAGTGTAAAATGTGCCAGAATTGAAAAGGAGAAATGAAATGTGAAGGGAAACCATAATATCCAATAGACTTTAAATTATGCAAAGTGAAAGACGAAAAGTTTTAACTGTATGTATTTCTTTAAATCTTTTTTACGATTTTGACGTACAAAATTAATAGTATGAGATTTCAGTTTTAGATGTATTTGTGTACTAGATATTTGTTTAGATAATAGTGCATAACATAAATGTCAGGACAAAAAATACGTTTCTGATAAGTAACATTAATAGTAACTAAACAGTATACATATTATAAGATGATGAAACAAATCATAATCAAATGATTGGTTGAGATTGTACACGTGACCGGGCATTTATTTTGCCTAACACGTTATTTTACTAATGACCGGTAATTAGTAAATATTTATGACCGGTCAGTATTAGAATTATTTCGTAAAACATCATTTCATAAAACAATAAAACATCATCTTATAAAACAAATAATACACATCATTTTGTTCGGGCCTTATCACCCACACTCGTTACCTTCGAAACAGTCAAAACACCCGCGGCTATCGCCTCGGGCGTGTCATACAGTTCCAAAAGTACCTTGTGTGGGTAATTCTTACTATTGCCTTCACTGCTGTGAATTACTTGTATACTAGGCCTACTTTTTAAAAGTAGGGCATATTAAAAAGCTTTGCTTACATATAACATGTCCATAAAAACTAACTTAAAATAATATCTTGATCAATTAATAAATGCATGTTTACCATCTTTGTTCATTCCTGCATCCAGACATTTCTTGAGACGGCAAGCCTGACATTGATTTCGATGGGCCTTGTCCACTAGACAACATCCAGTCCCGGCTTGGCATCTGTTGGAATAACGATTCACAATATAAAGAAAACATTGGTCAATGTTTTGTTTAGATAAATATTCCGTAAAATAAATAATCAGTTGTTTTTTCTTGACCTAAATATTGACTTGGCTATATTGTTTTTCTTGAAGGTATATAGTTTAACATGGCATTTTCTTTATAATACATGGATACGTACAGCACGAACACGAATCTTGTTTGAATTAATTCTTTAAATGATGACGCAGATCTGGATCAAATGATTGGTCGAGAAAAGACATGTGACCAAGAATTTGTTTTTTAACGAGTATATTACCGGGCATTTTCTCCTGACTAATCAGTATCTTTTCTTAATAATCGGCCTGTTAATGTACCCCGAAAGGCTCTAGATAAATAATATTTTGGGGAGGAGGGTAACCGTCACCACCCTTTTATAAAGAAAATGATTAAAAGAAACCTCACCCCATTGAATAAGTGTAGGTATTCTGAAAATGAGATGTTTTCCTGCCCTTTGATGTACAATATTCATTACGAAAATGTACAAGAGATATATAAATGAAGAGATTCCTGACATGATGTGATGTCGTTTAAAATGACACGGGCGCAGCCATTTTCTTCAAAATGTGACGTACCAGGTAGAAAGTTTACCATGTATCATGCACCAAGCTTTAGTTGGAAAGACTTTTTAATCAATAACAAAACCTTTTATTTTCAATGAGGAAAAGTCATAGCTGAGAAAATAGAAATTGGGTAGAATTCCCTTTAACTCACACAACCTATACAATTTCACTTTTTCACGCGTGTCAGTTTAACATTTTCTGTTGTCTGTAATGTTTCATTTAAACAAACATTTAAAGTGCTCCAATTCTCAGTCGCTTCTTCTTTTCATAAGCATACAATTAACATAATTACACCTCTCTTGAATGATCGAAACGTGAGGAACACAAATGTTAATAACACTAACAAACATTGAAAGGGGAACACCGGTTTGAGAAAATAAGACCATCGCGTTGTGTAGAGTAGACAATTTCTAATCATAGCGCAACAGACCATAACAAATTCGAAATAATAGTTCAAATATTTTCCCACTATAAAAAAATTAATTTACTCCATTCACGAAAATTGCATGGAATAGAAGCAGTGATGGGGAGGGGGGGGGGGGTTGGAGGGTAGTGCTCTCCATATTCTCACACAGTGTTTATAATGATGTCAATATGCCAATGTTTGGTAGAGTAAACAATTCATATTAATTACAGCGTTCGTCTCTTTGTGTTGATCCCACATAAACAGAGATTTATTATGTTAGGGTCCAATCATCAATCAGACGTTAATTAATATCTTAAGTCAAGTGGAAAGGATGAAACGGTATGTATCGAAACATTATTTAAGGCATTGAGGAAAATATTAATTTAGCAGATGCTATTATTCGTAGTACGGTATGTAAAGACTGGATATTTATTTTAGGGGTAATTAAGGTCGTTTTGAAATGAATTTCAGTTCGTCCTAGTTCCCCTTTTATTCAATGTAACGTAATCCCCTACATCAGAAATTTTAGTCTTTCCCTTATCAGCGCCATCACCATCACTACCACAGCTACCACAACCACCACTAACAACAGCAGTAACACTATTAACACAAACATAATAGAAGAACCAGAATCACCATCCCAACAACTGCCACCAACACCAACAATACCACCAACACCGTGCCACCAATACTACCACCGTCATTGCCAGTTTCATCTCCATCCCTAAATAATAAAATAATATGACAAATTTATATAGCGCTTGTGACTATTCCCAACGCCATGCACTACCACCATCACCGCCAACACAAGCAACACCTCCGACACCCCGTCACCACTTACACCACCAACCACACTGCAAACATCACCACCACCACCTTCAACACAACTGGCACCACCACCACCCTAATCACCACATCCGAGTCCACCACAGTTACCACCACTACTACCCCCATCACCAAACCACCAAAACACTACTGTCACCAACAAAAGACCACTAACACCACAACAAACACCACAAATACCATCACCATTACCGTCACCGCCACCACCAGTGGAAACAACACCAACCCTACAATTTACACCCTCACTATCGACGCCGCCACCACTTTACACTATGAATATGACGGACAAAGAAAGAGGACAAAATATACAGTTCCTCAGGGCTCAGGTAGACAAAGGAACACCCCTTCCCTGCTATTATGTAAAAGTGTGTAAAACAGGTGTCACATGCATATTCACCTGTTCTACACATTTTTACGTAATAGCAGTGAAGGGATGTTCTTTTGTCTACCACAGCAATTGTTGAGGGTAGAATGAGAAACTGTATATTTTGTCCTCTTTCTTTGTCCGTCATGTTCATAGTGATACCGACCCTCCTTTTAGAATCTAATGAAACCTCACCTGTAAACCAACTTCCTTCTGACGCTTCGCTTGAAGAAGCCGCTGCACCCATTGCAGGCATAGATACCGTAGTGTTTGCCACTCGAGATATCCCCGCAAACTGTGCACGTCAAACCCGGACATATACGCTTCATACCTGCAGAGGAAATAATGGTTAGAAGGTTTGATGATAATTCTGTTTTTCTCTACTTCATTTTTGATTTAAATGTCTGCACTTTAAGAAGAATTGAGTAAAATGTATCCATATTGGCAAAGCGGAAACAAGCATGCTTGTTGAGTGAAATGTAACCCAATATTGAGTAAGATATACCCACAATTTTACTGAACCATAATGTAGGTTAAACAGTTTTACCCCTCTCTTTTTATAGTGTAATTGTAAAGAGTATTGAAAGAGCAACCCAAAGGTGATGGCAATACCATATTGTTTTAATATCACATAGAAATCCTATTCGGATTACGTTTACGTCATTATGATGTTCGGTGATTTCAAAAGGTGATGGACTTGGCTAGCAAAATTATTAAACTGAAGCAGATTTTTATAAAAGCCTTTGCGATCGAAACAAACTACTGATTTGGTATAAAGTATAACCAGTGCGATTCCTGAAGAGGCGAATCTTTGCACTATTGTCATGTTTGTGGCCCTTGACTTAAAGGTAATACAAAGTTTTGGGAAATTTTGAAAATTCGGTGGATAGCCATCCTTTACAAGTTTGATTTATTTAGATGCCCCTGTGGATGTATTATAAGCACTAGTAAATTTAGCCCCTAAGACACTTCTGCTTTCGAGAAAAATTGAATATAGAAATTTACCGGTGCTCCCGGTAAATTTTTATGAATTTCAAATAGCGCCTACGTCCGTACAATGGTAGCTGCGACCCTGAAAATCTCAAAATATGTAGTTGTTATATATAATTTCCAAACGGGAATAGCTAATCGGTCGATTTTAGTCAAGAAACATTGTTTTATAGCTTGATAAATATCTTGACCTTGAGAGGGAGCTATACAACATAAAGAGGTTATTATTTACAATTTCATAACTTCAGACTCGATTTCAACCGCGACAACGATCACTGAATATTGTAGGATCGCATATGCTTCAAATATGTTCAATTAAACCAAATTCATGACCCTTTACCAAAACTTTGTATTACCTTTAAATGACAAAGAGAGCGAGCGCGAGAGTGAGAGAGAGAGAGAGAGAGAGACAGAGAGAGAGTGTGTGTGTGTGTGTGTGTGTGTATGTGTGTGTATTTTCAAGGGGATATGTATGGTAACAACAAAAATGGCGCAAGCGTGTTAAAGGTGAAGGAAAAAACACAGCTTCTACCATCTTTCTGGATAGAAATTCAAAAATGTGGATGAAGATTATAAAAAACCAAATCTTTTTGCTTCAACATTTGCAGGATGGTGATTAACTGTAAATAATGAAGGGGACATAAAAGAAGGAAAATTAGAAAACTAGAAGGGCAAAGGAATTAGAATGAAAACGATAGACATAAATAAAAAATACATCATAACATATTCGATTGCCAAGTTAAGGGAGTGCCAGATGAGATCAGACACCCGAGTAGGTAGCAGAATGTAGGAGATTAAGCTTCGCAAGATAAACGTGTCGATTCGAAGAAGGAATGGAAGAAGAAGGAAATGGAAGACAACATGATGGAATTAGAGGGGGAAATCTGAAGATTTCTGTTGCCTTCACGGGGGCTACAACTATTTGACAACTTAATCAGTCAAATCTGCGCAGGTGCATAAAGCTCAGAAGAACCAAGCAAATATCAAACTAGCCCCATACGAAGCTAGGGAAACACGATCATACGACTTCTACATCTGATGAAGACAGAAATCAGAACCGAAGCGAAGAAAAGCTTTCTTTCTCCCAGAGGGCTGAATATTAATATATCTCTATAGATATAGAGGGCTTTGCATAAAACATACGTTTTTCATATTCACTACAATATCCTTTTCCATTTATTTTCATAATTGTTTAATTTAATCCAGTTTTTTCGTTATCAATCTTGGAACGTACAAATCCCAAAATAATTGTTTTCAAACGGCATTGATATTCGTCGACGGTCAATTAATTGTATACCCCAGGGGGAGACTGTGTGTCCCAGGTGTTACTGAGCATAATTGTATATGTGTCGTGGTCTAGTGGATAAGCCTCCAGACTGAAGGCAAAACACGGTCTGAGGTTCGAAATCCTGCCGCGACGCTAACATCCTTTCGCAAGATATCGATCCTGTTTATATGCCGCACTCGACCCAGGTGTAGTAGTTTGGGACAAACCACCTATACCTTTCCTTTCTATTTTTACTCCTATACGCTAAGAAAAGGTTAGTAATGTACGCCTGTAAAACGATAGCCTTAAGTCTAAGTATATGTTTTGAGGATTTATGATTGAAATGAGCATGATGAGTGTTACCTTAAATGGCGATAATCTTTTTCTTCTCGAATTATTAATGCCGAGTATATAATGTTAAGTCTGCGGCATGCATGTAAATAGATCTTATTCTATTTCACTGTTCATTTATTATCTCTATCCTTGTCGGTTAGAGAAGCATGGAACCATAATACTCAAGCAAATAGCAAAATATGTGTTATAAATAATTTATATAGGAACTCAGCCTTAATCCATAAAAATGGCTTAGCGCGACACATTTAATGTTTAATGTTTGTTTATTGCATCAAAATTCAACGTCGCCAGGGAAAATTGGTCGAGGATTTCTCAGGATTAACCGACGTTGGAAGAAAAATTCGAATGAAATGTAGATCAATTATTCATTTTATTTAAATATTATGTATATATCCATTGCAGCGTTGAGTCTGTCATGATTTCATATTAGCTAAAGGGCAAAAGTTAGGTTTGTCCATTTGTGCGAAAGAATTAAATCAAACTTGGAGTATAAGATCACAAACCACTTGTATTAGCATAGGGAACTCGTTCGTGTTTTAATTTCACGCACACACACAAAAGCGCAATCAAGACTAGTAGTCCCTTGCCTGAAATGTTATCACGGTTGTGTAACCTAGTAACATAGAAAGCTCACTAATGAATTACCGAATAAAAAAGAAAAATATATTTAAAAAGGGGAGAATCCCTGAACCTAGTAAGACATATATATTATAATCATATACAGCCCTGATCATATATAATATGAAATGTGATAGCATGCAAAGGAAAGTCCTAATTTTCGAGGTACGTGTAGTAGAACTTCATTCAACCCGTTAAAATGTTTGTAAATTAAAGATCATAATATGCCTTTATGATTCTCTTCCTAGATTGAAAACCCAGCACGGGTCAAAGAGCCCTCCTTAAAATATATTATATATGTTTATATATTACCGACATATATATGAATGGTAAATGAAGAAGGAGATTTCACGTAAAATGCAATCATATTCCAGATTTCGTGCACACATGCTTTATCTAAGTCGTAGCCAACATTTCCAAGCTGAATAGTTTCGCAGTAAAATAGAAAATACTTATTCTCTAAAAGTTCTTTGATATCTAATTCCGTATGGCTTCTGCTCGATGGTCAATCAATCAAATTTTACCCGTTTTCAAATTGTATCCGTTTAATTTCATCAATATTCTTCCATTCCAGAGTTATTTCATTCTATGCGTATATATTTCTTTAACTCACTTCCTTCCTTATCTCAACTATTATCTGTCACTCTCACTTTGTCGTATTTCTGTCTCTCTAATGCTTTATCTCCCCCATGTATCCCTATCTACCTGGCTTTTTCTCCTTATATATATTTTGTTATATCTTTTTTTTTTTAAATCACAGAACAAAGTATAAATCATGCAGGATAGAAGTTCATACAGCACTCAATAAGATCGTCATAATTGGCAGAGCCTGAGCGTTTCCCGAGCGGACAAACGCCCGGAGATAACAGATGCAAAAATAGCGGGGAACACTTTCCCTTATTTAAACTTTCACTCCGTACGTTCTCTGAGCGCTGGAAAGCGTTTGATGGGATGATAAAGTGAAACAGCGGTGACTTTTCTCCAATAAAAAAGTGCGGGAACTTGATTGCCCGTTTGTTTTCCCCAGGCAATAGATGATGAAAGGATGAGAATATAGTACATGTTTGTTCATTATTGCATGAAGAGGCAAGGTAGAAGTTGGATGCATAATAATAATCGACGCATATTATTTTTGTTTCATTTGAGAGGTATTTTTTCTTTATTACTTCAAATTGTATTTCTGATGTAAGAAGGAGATGTTAGTGCTGCAAAGAAGATAAATAAATAGGGAATAATTGGAAATTTATGTTTGTATTGAAATCAATTGGAACAAATTTAAACGTATCGCTGTAAGAAAATAATTTTCATCACCGAATCGTGGAAGTTTATGACATCACTGATTACGTTATTTGGATCGCTGCTTAAAGAAGAACAAAAGGGAAAAAAGTCAAAATATTGCAGAAAAGAGGCAAAACGTCTTTCTGCGTGTTAAAAATAATTGCATTCGCTGAATTTTAAACACATTTATGATTTCATAGATTTATATTCATGACTGCTGTTCCAGAAGTTTAATATTGGCCTAATGTAATTTGTAAGACAAGTCATAAGGAAAAAGGACAATATAAAACAAAATCTTCTTACTTCTCAACTTTGTAATTCTGCAATCAATTACCATCGTATATAAAACAAGTTAAACGTTGATATCTTAAATTCGACATTAATGCGACTAACATATTTTAGATAGAAAGATAATAACAAGAAAGGGAGAACGGGAGAGAGATGAAAGAAAATAAATAACTTCAAATCTGGCTCGGGAAACAGTTTTGAGTAGAGGTCATCAGCTTACGAAATGACAATTCACAACACGGACATAAGAGGCAAAGTTGTTTAGGAGGCATCTAGGCGCTTGGCGAGTATCAGATCTTCCCTTTAGGGAGCGAGCGGGGCGGCAAGGATTTAACACCTGTACCCGCTAGCCCAAACAAGACTTTCAATTCTTCATAACCAATCTCTTCCGCCCCTGCCCCAATCTTACTCTCTGGTCCTTTCTACCTTTATTCTCATCTTGGAATATATTTTGTTTAACTCGTTGCCTTCTCGGAGTTTCCAAAACGGTCCCGAGGCTATTACTCATACTTCCAGTATCAACAAATCTCAACGGAGAAGAGAAATCATTTCGCCGATAAGAAATTTAATTTTCAATCCCCCGTGCCACCAGCGGGGTGGGGCAAATAAGGAAAGCCTTCTCTCTTCACTTTCCTTAATTTCCCCGACCTTTCTCAATCATTAAATGTTGATTGCGCTTTGTATGCAATATCGTTTTCATCTTCGTCTTACGTCAAAGTTGCTTTCGTTTGTTCTTTCTTTCTTTCTTCATCGTTTTCTTCCAGCACAAAAAGTTGAACGCTGAGGAAACAATATATCATATCACGGTGTGATTGTGTGCGCCAAAGCGCGCTGGCAAACATGCGAGAAATGTAGACCCTTCCGGGATCGATGGCTGGCGATCGAAACCAGATAAACAATCGGGCGTGTTGCTGCAACCTCGGCTCCGCGTTTAACCAACACTGGGAATTTGCACAGCTTTGGGGGGTGTACCTCACTGCCTCGTTCGCCGGGCCAGGTCGGGACGATCCATCGAGGCACTCCGAACGTCATTTCACGAACCCGTCATGCGCCATGCTCCTAACTGCATCAAACTCGCAGAATCAAAAGGGAAACAACTACATCTGTATAAACATTCCCGCCGTCGCGTACGTCTTAACAAAATCTTGCGTCTTGATTTTTCTTCTTTTCCCCTCCTTTCTTAATATTCCCCCTTGTCGTCAAAAACCTTTAGATTGTCAGTCGTGAGATATTGCTCTTTAGATCGCCTACTCCCTATACTCTCTTTTTGATTTAATTTTGCAAGTGTGCCTGTCGCCCGCATCCCATCTCGACTCCTAATTACAGCTACCAGAACGACAGCTATACACCGCCGCTTGACGGGTCGCTTTTCCAACGTACCTCCACCCCTCACGTCCCTGTCTCGCGATCCCTTACACGTTTTATATATCTTCATGCCAGGAGAAATCAATTAAACAAGGGGCGTCACACTTCGAGGCAGTATCCTTCCTGCATACACCGGGCACACTCACCCCCCTGATATGATTAGCGGCAGCCCCCTTCAAAAAAACCACTCGCTCTCTGTCAACTCTACTTCAAAAAGTCAATAGCCCTTCGGGGACTTGGGATAGGTTGACAAACTAACGGGTCTTCGACTCCCGTATTAACCCTCGCACACCTTAAACAACGCGGCGCTCCCAGAAAAGGGTGCAGGAAGAGGGGTACAAGGACCAACACTTCGGATGAAGAAGGGGGGGGGGGTGTGGTTGTGGCTTTGCACCTTGCACGTGGTAGTTGATGACTATTGTGACGGATATTGCTGCGATTTGATTGTCTCGAGTGTTTGATCATTTTTCTGAGGGCTTAATGAATCGTTTAAGGAGGCGGGTCAACATATAAGACAAGCCCTGCTTGACCGCTCTTTCGCTCTCTCTCTCTCTCTCTCTCTCTCTCTCTCTCTCTCTCTCTCTTTCCTCTCTGTCTCTGTCTCTGTCTCTCTCTTCCCCTCCTCTCTTCATTTCCCCCACGTTTCTGTATAATTTATTTTAAAAAGAAAGCAATAAATCGACATCCACTAATACATACCATTTCCAGTCCTTAATAATCGTAATTATTGATTTGTCCTTATATATTTTTTTCTTATTAGAATTACTGTATATGAATATGAATAAAAGAAAACCAAACAGTGGGGGAGGAGATGGGGGGGGGGGGGTAAACATTTAAAACATGTCATAATCAATGGGAGAATTATATTAAAAATTAAATGGCCATTTTGTTTTCCATCACTACAGGTTATAATAAATCATAAGTTATGATATCTGTACAGTGGAATCTCATGATCCCCGCAATACAGCAACAACAACAAAAAACTGAAATTTTACAAGGTTTCATGCATGACTTGCAATGATATTATGACTTCAATCACCCGTGAAAGATACAATATCCCACATATTGATCTTTCATTTTAAGACAAGATCTCAAATGCCAATATGGTTTAATATCTCAAATAAAGGCCAACACTAATAGAGGAAGGTTTTGAAAATATTAAACAAATCGATGCTATTATCGTACAACACGTGCTAACCATTCGACCTCGTCCCCGCTTTCACTTTAGAATTTTAATCCTGGACCTTTGTCTTTATTGCCCTCTAATAAATGTTGTCTCAAGAAGCCAGATTTTTGCCGCTTGATTCCGCAGTATATACATGAACAGTCTCGTGGTTTGTATTTGGTGGACGATAGGGCGATATTAATATTGCCACGCTTGAGTGACCATGGAATCCATAGAAGCCACGGCATATTTTGTTGATCTGGTTCTCCGGAGAACTTTCAGGCGCCTAAACTCATCTTTAGGGCGATGGTTATTTTCAAATGGCTAGACAGTTACAGGACAAGTTCAGATGTGAGAAATATCATATCAAGCATGATTAAATCAAATCTCATTTTTAGATAAAGTTGTGAACTGGTAATGCGACAACATCATGAAACAATTGGGAAGGATATACTGGGACCATTGGGAATCATCAAAATGAAAAGAAAGTGACCAAAGCTTTCTGAAAAACAAACACACATTAGACACAATTGGGTGTATAGGACTACACACACACATCTATCATGAACATTTTATCGAAACTTCTCAGCCATTTACACGGTATTCCGAATATAAGGGCAGTTTAAGAAGATCCCTTTCTTCACAATTGGCATAAAAGCATCAGAAATTTTGCAAAAACTTTGTCATTTTTAATAGAATCTACACGAAAAAGAGTATTAGCCCCTCGTTTATGAAATTCATTTATTTTTCGATGCAAGTATCCAATTCTTTTTTTGATGTCCTTCTTTTTTCTTTGTGGGTGAAGGTCTGACTCTGATGATTATGTTTTAAGAGTCAGTGAAATTAAAGAGGCAATTATCAAATGAATTTCAATCGCCCCCATTCCTATAATCTTATAGAGTAAACAAAATAGGTCACTACAGGCTTACTAAGTTTTCCGTTTATAAATATCAAGATAATCGAAACTGTAAACGACTGCAAGGCGAAAAACAAGGCGAAAAGGAGTAACGAAACAAGTGAAAGGGAAATATTCAAAACATAATATTCAAGAAGTGTCACTATTCAAATTTAATGTCCCCCTACCCCCCTCCAAAATAAACCTCAACGATGATGATGATCATAATGATGATAATGATAATAATGATAATAATGATAATAAAAGACTAACGATAATGATAATAACAATAATAATTATGATAATAATATTTAAATGATAATAAGAGTGAAAAAAGAAATAATGACAATAACATAAAAAAATAACAGTATAATGAGAGTCGTCCTTGATTAGGAGGCGCGATGGGTCAGTAGTAGACCAGTGGTCTTGTAACCGGTACTGGGTTCGAAACCCAAGTCCTTTGGGTAGGCTTTGAGCCCTTATTACCAATTCCCTTGGAGAGGACTGAAAGTCGTTGGTCGCCTGGTAGCTTACTTACAAGCATATACATGCTTTCTTAGCAGTCAGGTCAGGCATTCCTCAAAAATCATAATGATTTTTCTTGACTCTGGCACATTTAAAAACAAAATGCACGCCATTGCACATGCCTTGCTGAAAACGCTTGGAGAAAAAAAAGGAATCATTTCCTAGAATTACGAGTTGCCCGCCGTTGATGTTTACATTATCTCAGCTTACAACCCTTGTGTTACCCTCAATCTGGTATGCGATAGAAAATGTAATCGATTCTTTGATGACTTGGAATAATTTTACGTTGATACTCGGAGGTGAAATATGATATCAAAAATATTGTCACAGAAGCAATATTGAAATTTTCCTCACACTACATAAACTGCTTTCGCAATGTATAGAATTGGGAATCAAGTTTTGGGTCGCCATAATATGGTTGCCTTCTTTTGCCAAGGCATCTTTTCATTGTGGTTTAGTGGTCTATTCACTTGACTTTCAATCCAAGGATTGCGGGTTCGAATCTCAGCCCGGCACTATATTACAATAGTCGCACGGAAGCACATCGGCCACTTTGTTTATTTAACTCTTATAAAAAAAGATTTAAGGTCAACTATGCATGAAGGCTCTGTACCTTTATTTTTTCCTTTTTGTTTCTTTCTTTTGTTCCCGTTTGTTTTAAGGTGTATTTTTGTATATATTGTGCAATTGCGAACGAGAGCCAGTTTAGGTATCAACATATAATTTTTAACATCTGGCCAAGCCAGCAGTACGGCCATGTAAGGAGTGTCTCGAATAGGTCAATCAAATTAGTTCGCTGCTGCTCAGATGATGTTATTCATCTAAGATCTAAGAAAACAATAACTTAACATTTCTAACACATGCAATACGGAAGTTTACACTTATATCTGAAAAAAAGACACTGCTTGACATAAAAGCAACTAGATCTCTTTGCAAGCCAAACCCTGCTATAATGCAAAAAGAAATAGAACAAAGAGGAAGCAGAACCAGATATCACTGTACTTTTCTCTGGCAGTATCAGTGATTCACAATCAGTGACTTTAGTGACACCTGTGGAAGGTATACCGCTAGAAACAAAACAAAGCAAAGCAAAAAGGAAAAAAGGAAAAAAAGGAAATAAATAAATAAAACACACTAATGTTGTGACCGAGCGATCAATTCATGACTATTAATTGGTATGTTTATTTGATTATTTTATATCAGGATCCTCTTGATTATAAACTAATGTCAATATCATGACCTCGAAATGTAAATACGAAAATAAAACCCCAGCGAGTAAGTTTAACTCAAATTGCAAACAGAATTTCTCACATACAGGTTAGAGATCTTCACTTTTAATAATAGAGGTTGGGGGATAGGGACAAAATATCAATGTTTCTTCCCGTTCAATCTATCTGTTCTGCAAAATAGATACAAATCAATTTCTTGACGAAATTGAAACGTTAATTATGGATCTGTGACTAATTCACTTCAGCTAAATCCACGAGAGTTCGCTTTAAGACTACCATCAACTTTTTTTAATTGACTTTGATCTTTGTAAAATTACAATATATATATTTTGTGATCGTCTCAAGCACAGGGTATTAAGGACAAATAATGACAGAAATCAAGGGAAACGAACTTTTCAAGGAGAAAACAGGAGAGATTATGTGAAAGATGTTGTCCCCCGTCGAACGCTTTGCGAGATTAGGGATTTGGAGAGGGAAAATGCCCAGTAACGCACGAACCTCCAACCAGAAGTTATAATCGCAGCAAAATACCAATTTGTATGGCTTTTGAAACGACGTAGCCCGATTTGCAAAGTTGATTCGGATAAACTCTCGATTACTGCTCCTCGGTGAGGTCAAATAAGAAACAGCCTAGATGGAATCGTATGCAAATCATTTGTTATGATTAGCCAGGTATTTCCTTCTCTTTACTCACACGACTCCTCATCGCTACATCTTAATCGGGGGCTATGTAAGGCCCCAGGAAATAGGCGGAGAAGTCCGCTTGAAAAGGAGGAGAAAAAAATGAATTAATCAAATAATTTTCTGGGGATATATTTTTTCTCTCGAACACCCTTTCCTCGTTTACATATTTCATTTAAATGTTTCAACTTCATTTGTACCTGACCTAGTTATTGATAAGGAAGAACTAAGAAACACTCAAGTAACGTACCCTTTACCTTTCCATGCCAGAGGGATGTCGATAAGCATGCATTAATCCCACGATATTAACTGAATATTCAGTGCTATCTAGTGCCACCTGCTTCATCTTGCCATTAAAGACACAAAGGAAAAATCGAGAAAAGCCTAGAAAATATTGTCGATTTTGATAGGTTTCTACAATGTTATTCATATCACTAAAGAATTTCTAAACTCTTGTTATTTCGAAGAATCCTTTTCATTCCACTTTAATAAATAACTATTTAATTGCACACTGTGAAAAATAGTATTTTTGATATTTAAAATCATTTTCGGCATCACTAATAGAAATATTCGAATCTCTACGACCCCTTTCCCTCTCTCTCTCTCTCTCTCTCTCTCTCTCTCTCTCTCTCTCTCTCTCTCCATGTTCTCCCAAGACAAACGATGTATTCTGTATTTTGTTTGTATATCTACATCATCCAACGAAGGTGTGTCCACCGCTAGCAATATATTAATGTAACGTTTTACAAAGATGTATTAAAACATAAG
Source organism: Strongylocentrotus purpuratus (assembly GCF_000002235.5). Classification (NCBI taxonomy): domain Eukaryota; kingdom Metazoa; phylum Echinodermata; class Echinoidea; order Camarodonta; family Strongylocentrotidae; genus Strongylocentrotus; species Strongylocentrotus purpuratus. The sequence continues at coordinate 8,988,991 of NW_022145615.1, forward strand.
CATTAAAGGAATGATAGAGTTGACAGTCTGTGCTACATTTAGAGGTACAACACATTTATTACATGATAACAATAACAGTGTAGCGAACCCAGGAGTTACATTATAATCTTTCTTGTTCTTTTTCGAAAGGGTGTACTCACGCACCCACCCACACACACGCACAAACATATATATAAAGAGATTATTTCCAAAAGGAGCAAAATCCATTTTTGTAACTTCGGAGAAACAAGAAGAGTTTACCAGATTTTGTACAGGCATCTATGGAAAAGTGATTATTAGAAAGTGCATTTTTTAATAATTGCTCCCAAAATTTAGGTAAATAATTTTGTTGAAAGACGGGTAATTAAGTAAAACAAGTGTTCTGATATCAATAACTCAATTTTCTTCAAAAGTGTGTTTAGCTCCTTTTTTCGAATTAATCTCTTCATAATCCATATACATTCTCAACCATTCTCAACCATTTGCACACACACATGCCCCCCCCCCCCCACATAATTATATACATATTGTGTGTGGGTGACTGTTTGAGAATCTATCAGAGAATGCGCGCTATTATTATTGTGTCAATTTTGTATGATAACAAATAAAATGCTCCAGAGAAAGACATAAGGATACGTCGTAAATTTGAGCTGTAACAATGAACCATGATTGGCTAAAATGAATTTCGAACGAGACTTTCGTCTGATTATTCATTAAACCTGCATACATAAACTATATGAAACAAAATTATAAAAAAAAGTATAAAAATATAGCCTGAAATCAAAGATACGACTGAGGTTGTCACAACTTGTGCACATTTCTTAAGGATAGAAAGCTAATTTATAACTCTTCTAGTAAAGAGAAAAAATATATAATTATGTTAACGTCTAGAGAATCCTTGTTGTTTGATTGGCCTTATAA